>NC_143160.1:23332065-23458283 GCF_041381405.1 Jatropha curcas | reverse complement strand
AAAAAAAAAAAAAAAAAAAAAAAGAAAATTTTCAAATGTCAAAAATTACTTTGGGATATGTTGTAATATCCTCAACTTTTGAAAAGGATTTCAGTATGTAATTAAACCATCCATGGGCTTCTGGGTTATGGAACCATTTTATGTTTTTGCTAATATAATTGATGTTTAAGAAATCATATTGAGCTTAATGGAAGTTATGTTTCATATGTTTAGTAAATTACGGCAAAAAGACATTTCTTTATACCAGATGAAAGAACCAAAAGGAGTTTTACATTTAATAACTAAATTTACTTTTCTCCAAGATATAAATGAATGAATCAACAGTATTAAGTCCCTTGTAGTATACTTAGTGAGTATTTATAAGACTTAAGTGCTTCTTAAGTATATTACGGGCGACATGCCATGTCTTACAGTATGGTAAGGTGTGACATATGTAGGCCTTTCATAGGTCATATATTTGATCATCACCACAGTATCAAATTGAAAAATTTTGGACTTTGTACATTTTCAGAGGAGCCATCATGGAACAAATTATGGGAAATTTGATGTGAGCTTGAAGCAGACTATTGATTTCATGAAATTAAAGTGCCTAATATTGTTTCAGCCACTCTTCCAAGATCGACAACTGATCAAATCAATAAAGTTAAAGAACAGTTAAAACAAGAAATAGAGGTGTTCCAACAGCGACTTGAGAAATTTCATGCCGAACCACTAGGTGTAATTATTAAGGAAAAAAAAATATTAATGTTACTGTAATGGAGGAAGCTACGGATGATAGCAGTGATGATGATTTTCAAAAGAATTTGCCACACTGCCTGCCTCAGTGTTGCTAAGTATATTGTAACACCCGCCGCCCAGCCCCAAGAGACCCGACGGCGGATGCCACATTCGGTGCCGGGACACCGTCCTAACATAACATATAAATCATAAAATCAGATTATGAATTAGAAGTAATTAAGTATTGACAAGTTTAGCGAGTAATTTTTTTCAATTTGTTTTTGAAATATATATATATAACTTATGAAAACAATTTAGGAAAAATCCTACAGCAAAACTGTAAGAGTTTCCCTTTAAAAACCGAGTTCGCCAAACATGTGAATACAAAACACTCCCAATTTTAAACTCTAAACCCCCAGCAAACTCCAGTAATCACCATAGCAACACAACAACACTTCTATACCTTCATAACTATAGAAACCCTCAATAGCATTTTAATGATCATCAATTAAATGCATTCATTATATATATATATCAAGTCCTTATGTTCTTAATCATACCAACTATCTTAAACATATTTTATATCCAAACATTAAATAAAATCTCATGCTTATCTCCAAATATATACACCAAACTAATTTATCATTACATGCTTAAGTTATATTTCAAATAACATAATATCCGAAAATGTAATAATTATACATGCCATGATTCTTAAGTACATCAAACCAATTCTACCAGTACTAAAATAGTCGCTTCTTGTAACGCCCCATTTTTTTTTCTGTGTTTTAATAGTAGTTTACCGGTCTGTGAATAGTACCACTGGTCCGGAAGTTGGTATTATTTTTGGTCCGAAAAATTTCTATTTATGTTTTATATTTTATTTAACATTTTTGGAGCATGTATGCATGATTTTTATGGGTAGAAAGTAAGTAAGGAATATTTTTGGAGAATTTAGATACTTAGTGAATAGTGAATTATGGTGTTATATTAAGTAAGGAAATTTGAGCAATTGTTTTTTTTATGGAGGAAAATTGAGGAATTATTTTTATGGAATAAATTAGAGAGTTTTGTGGAGATAAATAATATTTTGAAGGAATTTAATTGGAGAATATTTGGAGAAAAGACCAAAACACCCTTCAATTTGGAGAAAAGACCGAAATACCCTTAGTTGCTTTATTAAAGGCAACCATCAATTATTGAGCAACAAAATTTGCCTTCTTCTTCTCCATACACGTTTCCTTCTTCTTCTTCTTCTTCTTCTTCTTCTTCTTCTTCATTTTCTTCAATTCCTACTTAGTAAACATCCATCCAACTTGATTTAAGTCATAAATCTTAGAGAGTGAAGCTAGAGAAGTAATCTTTGGTGACTAATTTCAAGGAATTTGGTGATTTTCCTACTTGGGTCAAGTAAGTGATTTTATGATAAGTGAATTATTTTTGGATTTAGAGTTGTCTTTTAGCATATACATGCTTAATCATGCTCCAATTACTTCTTTTATTTGTTTTCTTTGTTTGATTTTGAGTTTCTTCCATGTAGAGGGTGGAGAGCCTTCTAATTAGGATAAAGGCAAGACCAAAGCTTGAGAAGCTTTGATTAAAGCTTGTTAAAGCTTGTTTTGAAGGTTAGTGTTCATAAACACACATACCTTACTCAAATTTTGATTTTGTGCCTTTATGCTATTATGTGTATATTTTGAGATTTTGTATGAAATGATTGATTTGTTGAATTTTGGTTGCCATTACATGCTCTTAGATGATGTTTGATGAATATTTATGTTGTGGTAGACATTGCTACCTTGTATCTTTGTGGTTCATGTTCCTTTCATGGCTAAAGTAAACTGAATTTGGGAAAAACGAGATTTTGAGTGAGATTTAGGACCATTTTTCGGTCCTTTCTAGTTTCCATCTGTGTCTGAGTCCTTCATAAAGGTTGTAGGTCTATCTCTTAGCTTTCCAACCCATCCTCTTGTGTCCAATTTGGAGATATATAACTCAACTTATGGCTAAAACACCCAAACTGACTCTGTTTGTGTCGGGCCACATGCATCACTGAATTGAGTGCCCATTTTGACCACTATAATGACAAGATTAGGTTCTGAGTTCTTCATAAAAGTTGTTTCCTGTGTCTTGAGAATTCTCTCGTTCTAGATTGGTTTAATTTGAGTGTGGGGTTTAGTAGGAATTCAATAAACAATGGACTTGGTTCTGCTGAATCAGGTCTGGTCTATTAGTCTGTGTTCCTAGCTTTGTTTTGTTATCTTCCATATTGATCTGGGCTGTGATCCCTTCATAACATTTGTAGAATTTTGTCTTATCTTTCTAATGACTCTAATTTCATTTAATTTAGAGACCCATAGCTCCGATTATGTTTTAAAAACACAGCAAAGGTCCATGTTATTTTTATGCTGGAAATTTTCTATGTTAAGTCATTTTGTTTAAGTATGAGAATTTTTATGAATTACTTAAGTGTAAATTAAGTTTTTATTATGAGAAGACTAAAGAACATGAATTTTATGAGAAATGTTTTTGGGCTCTAATATACTTGGTGTGGATTTGATGCATGATTTGATTTTATTATGTATGATGAGCATGCTCGGCATTTGATGCCATTATGATAAGAAGCTATGATCATATGCTAGGCACGTGGGTGTCTTATGTTAGGGCGGACGCGCTCTATATGTTATGAAAAGGTTGGCGACCTAAGGCCATTATGAATAAGCTATGAAAACTTATCTGCTTCTTTTTCTCCTAAGTGTATGTGAGCCCTTATAAAATATTTTTAAGGAAGTGAAATAAATGAGATACATTATGTTACTAACTCTTAGTTTACCATAACTTATTTATGATACCAAATGAATTTTTAAAGCATGATGTGTTGGTGTAAATATGTAATACATGTTCAAATTTAATGATTTTATGTATATATATAAATTATTTTTAAGTATGTTGTCATCACAACATTGGTTTGTTGTGTTTTATGAGCACCACTGAGTTTTATACTCAGCGCGTTGATTATATCACGCGCAGGTTGGAGATTGTGCTTGCTGCTTAAAGACCTGAAGAGTAGCATCAGAGCTGAAGAGATATTTTGATAGTTACTTAGTATTTTTCTATAACTAAGAATTATGGCATGTATAAGTATTACATTTTTGGAGACTGTATTATTTAATTTATAACTTAAGCATATTGTTGTAAATTATTTTGGTGTATATATTGGGAGAAAAATTTGGAACTTATTTAATGGTTAGAATATTAGACGTTGATATATTTAAATGAATGTATTTAAGTGATGAATATTATAATGTTATTGAGGAATTATGGAGTTATGAAATTATAGAAGTGTTATTGTGTTGTTATTGGAGTTTGACGGGGTTTCGAGTTTGAATTTGGGAGTGCTTTGTATTCATATGTTTGGCAACTTCTATTTTTAGGGGAAACTCTTGCAGTTTTTCTGTAGGATTCTCCCAAATCATTTTCAAAACAAAATACTATTACTTGCTAAACTTGTAAATACTAAGTCACTTCTAATTCATAATATGATTGTTTGATTTATATGTAGGTTAGGACGGTGCCTCCGACACCGAATGTGGCATCCACCGTTGGGTCTTTCGGGATCGGGCGGCGGGTGTTACACTTCTGGTCTGAAGCTACTCTTCTGATCTTCAAGTAGCAACCACGGACTTAACCTGCGCGTGATAAAAATCAACGCGCTGAGTATAAAACTCAGTGGTGCTCATAAATGACAAACTTACCAATGTTGCACTGGCAACACACTTAAAATATAAATAAGAACATACATTTACATTTATAGCAAAAGAAATATCAAATAAACTTATTGTAACACCCCTTCCCGGTCCACCCGTAAACCCGAATGAACCGAGTCGAGATGCTACAAACTGGTTGGCTGTATGGTCTGACATGCTGAAAACATACTGTATATTGAATATAATAACATGCTGGTACTGTTTCCAAAAATAATGTAATTTATATATTTACAAAACATGATACAAGTTTACAAAATGAAATGGGCCCAACTGTGTGCCATGTACATGCCATAAAAAGAAAAACAAAATGAGTTTCTACCCTGAAGACCGAGTCTTCTACAGATGAACTGCAGCAGTTGTACGCGGACTCTCTATGGACCAGTCTCAAAACCTGCGAGTTAAACAGGTAACTCGCTGAGCAAATAATGCTCAGTGGATATCTCAACAAATAAAGAAACAATTAAATGCATACATGAGTACAAAGAGCCAAGTAACAACCATGTAAACACATAAGGTACAGATAATCACACATATCATCTTACCTTCATTTTATCTGAATGATCTTTCTTGTTGTGTATTATACTGTATGATTCGTTAAACATTAGTTACAATATCTGTATGGCTCCATAAGGTTATAGTGAAACCGAAGTGATAAGATAAACTGTATGAAACTGGGTAAAACTGTATGCTATAGGCCCCTAACCGGATTCGCCTATGCCAATATTGTCCGTTTTGGTGCCCCTAACCGGATTCGCACCGCACGGTTTAATCATATCCACTCAACGGCCTGTAGCCGGAGTTCCAAACTGTATGGGTCGCAGATCTGCTATTCTATGTCGCGACATAGCCTTATCTACATGGTTTCTACCTAACCTCAATGGAGCTTACTGCATAACTACAATGTAATACAATAGCACATAGATAGTGTCACAACATCATAACTCATCATGTTGATTTGATTTCACATCATATGAATGCTTGTATGTTGTTTTAATCCATGCTCTTATGTTGTATTTTTTGTTGTAAAATGATTGGATGCATGCATGTTGAGCAAAGAAATGTGATTACATAGCAAAAGAAAGGCAAAAGAGTGTCACAGCACAAGTCGCGACCGCGTATTTGAAAGTCGCGAGCGCGACTTGTGCATCCTGAGAGTCAATGTGTTTCTGGCTGAAGTCGCGACCGCGCAGCACAAGTCGCGAGCGCGAGATGAAGTCGCGAGCGCGCTTGTGTGATTCGCGAGCGCGAGATACGCACACTGAGAGTCAGAGAGCTTCTGGCCAAACTCGCGACCGCGCATGTGAAAGTCGCGAGCGCGAGTTGTGCCATTTGAGAGTCAGAGAGTTTTTGGCCAAAGTCGCGACCGCGCATGTGATCCTCGCGAGCGCGAGTTGTGCAATTGAGAGTCAGAGAGCTACCTGACTCAAGTCGCGAGCGCGCAATAGGAAATCGCGAGCGCGAGTTGCTTTCCAGTATGCGCGAGCGCGCGACGTGATTCCAGATTGTGCAGTCTGTGTTCTTTTGGCCATAACTCTCAATATACAACTTCAAATTGAATGATTCAAAAGCCCATGTAAAGCTAACACAGAAAGGAACAAATAACTCTTCTATGACAATTCCTAATTCCATCATTATATGGGTTCAAAATCAAGATGAAGTTGCTGGTAACATTTCCAGTAAACTCTGTTTCCGTTTCATATATTCATCCCCTGTTTTTACATCATTTCCAGTACTTCCACCCAACAACAAGCAACATATCATCTCATGAGCAACACTCCACACAATTTTTCATGCAAAGAACATGGGAAATAACAAGAGATATCAAACCTGTCTTGCCACAAAGCTGGGGCTCTGTTTTAACTTCTCTTTTCTGCAACTTTGGAACTTTCTTCTCCTATACACAAGAATTCTCATAACTCATCTCCAATATAACTCAATTAAAGAGTGGATAACATATAGCTTCAAGGAATTCTACTTACTTGGAGGTGACTTAGTGCTTAACGTGCATGAAACTTGCAAGGAAACGAGAGGGAAAGTAAGAAGAGAATATGAAAATGGGAAAGTGAGCTGATAAGAACGGGTAGTCTCTAGAAGAAATGACTTGGCTGTGTAACATATCTACTTGGTACCTCAAGTGTACAAAGACACAACTTAATACCCACACTGTATGTTTGGCTGCAAACAAGTCCTAAACTTTCCATGCAAATAAGTCCACTTATCATCCATTCTACCCCAACCAGGTTTGGTTCAACCCGACTCAACTCAAGAGGATGTTACAGTTCTCCCCTTCTAAATAAAAACTTCGTCCCGAAGTTTACCTGTTGTGAACAGATGCGGATATTGTTGTCGCATGGTTTCTTCTGATTCCCAAGTTGCTTCTTCTGTCTTATGATTCCTCCAAAGAATTTTCACCAATGCTATTTTCTTGTTCCGCAATTCTTTAGTTTCCTTGGCTAGGATCTGAACTGGTTCTTCTTCATATGTGAGATCCGGCTGAATTTCAATCTCGTCTGCTGATAACACATGTGAGGGGTCTGATCTGTATCTTCTCAACATGGATACATGAAATACATTATGGATTCGATCTAAGGTTGGAGGTAATGCTAGGCGATAGGCTAATGGTCCTACGCGTTCAACAATCTCGTATGGACCAATGAACCTAGGGCTAAGCTTACCCTTTTGTCCAAACCTTAAGATCTTCTTCCATGGTGAAACCTTCAAAAATACTTTATCCCCAACCGAATACTCAATGTCTTTTCTCTTTAAATCCGCATAGGATTTCTGTCGATCACTTGCTTCCTTTAGCCGTCTTCTGATGATTTCTACTTTCTCTTCTGTGTCTCTCACCAAATCTGGACCCAAAATCTTCTTCTCACTAAGTTCTGTCCAACATACAGGTGTTCTGCATCTTCTACCATACAATGCTTCATAGGGTGCCATCTTGATGCTCGCTTGATAGCTGTTGTTGTAGGCGAATTCCATGAGAGATACATATTTGTCCCAACTGCCTTCAAACTCTATAACACATGATCTCATCATGTCTTCCAAGATTTGAATCACTCTCTCTGATTGCCCATCTGTCTGCGGATGAAATGCAGTGCTGAAATGCAGTTTCGTTCCTAATGCCTCTTGAAGTTTACCCCAGAACTTCGATGTAAACCTTGGATCACGATCCGAGATAATGGATGATGGAACTCCATGTAGTCGAACTATCTCACTAACATAAATTTCTGCTAACTTGTCGAGAGAATAGTCCGTCTTGACTGGTAGAAAATGAGCAGACTTGGTTAATCTGTCCACAATTACCCATACTGCATCGTGCTTCCGCTGTGTCTGAGGTAAGCCAGTAACAAAGTCCATCGTGATCTGATCCCATTTCCATGTTGGTACTGTTATTGGATGAAGTAACCCGGATGGCAGTTGATGTTCTGCTTTTACTTGTTGACATGTTAAACATCTTGTTACAACATCTCCGATGTCTCTCTTCATGCCTGGCCACCAGTAGCCTTTCTTCAAATCTTGATACATCTTGGTGCTACCTGGATGCATTGTATATGGACTGTTATGAGCTTCATGCAGAATCTTTTGCCTGACCTCCCCTGTCTGTGGTACAACAATTCTATCTGCATAAAACAAAACTCCACTATTATCCAATCTGAATTTCCCACCATGATCTGCCTGGACTTGTTTAACCCATAGGGCTATTTGTGCATCTTTCTTTTGTGCTTCTGCAACTTCCTGAATCCAAGATGGCTGGACTTGCATCTGTGCTAGAATAACTCCCTGCTGTTGCAACTCCATGCTGATTCTCATTAAGCTCAAAGCATACAAGGATTTCCGGCTAAGGGCATCAGCTACTACATTAGCTTTGCCCGGATGGTAATTAATGACATAATCATAATTAGCCAGAATTTGCATCCACTTCCGTTGTCTTGAATTCAAGTCCTTCTGTGTTGGTAAGTACTTTAAACTCTGATGATCTGTGTAAATGTAACACTTTTCACCATACAGATAATGCCGCCATACTTTAAATGCTAGAACAATGGCTGCTAGTTCTAAATCATGGGTTGGATAATTCAACTCATGTGGTTTCAATTGTCTGGAGACATAGGCGACTACTTTCTTATCTTGCATGAGCACACATCCCAACCTAGTATGAGAGGCATCACTGTAAATCTCAAAGTCTTTACCTGACACTGGCTGAGTTAACACTGGTGCTTCAGTCAACTTTCTCTTCAAAGTGTCAAAACTCTGCTGACATCTAGCATCCCATTGAAATACAACCTCTTTTTTCAATAGTCTTGTTAAAGGTGATGCAATGATGGAGAATCCTTTTACGAACCTTCTGTAATAACCGGCTAAACCCAGAAAACTTCGAACTTCTGTGACATTCCTGGGTGGTCTCCAATCAACAATAGCTTCAATCTTCTTAGGATCCACTCTGATACCCTCTGATGACACCACATGTCCTAAGAAAGAAACTTCTTCTAGCCAAAACTCACACTTACTGAGTTTAGCATACAGCTGTTTATCTCTCAAAGTCTGAAGTACAATCCGTAAATGCTTATCATGTTCTGCCCTGTCTCTGGAGTAGACCAAAATGTCATCTATAAACACCACCACAAACTGATCCAGGTATGAATGAAATACGCGGTTCATGAGATCCATGAAAACCGCCGGTGCATTTGTGAGACCGAATGGCATTACTAAAAATTCAAAGTGACCATATCGGGTCCTGAATGCAGTCTTAGCGATATCTTCTTCCTTTATCCGCAACTGGTGGTATCCTGATCTGAGGTCAATCTTAGAAAATATACCTGCACCTTTTAACTGATCAAACAAATCGTCGATGCGAGGCAATGGATACTTATTCTTGATCGTCAGCTTATTCAGCTGTCTGTAATCAATGCACAATCTGAGTGATCCATCTTTCTTCTTAACAAATAATACCGGTGCTCCCCAAGGTGATACACTGGGTCTGATAAAGCCTTTGTCTAATAACTCCTGCAGCTGAATTTTTAACTCTTTTAACTCTGCTGGTGCCATTCTGTAAGGGGCAATAGATACTGGTGCTGCTCCAGGATAGACATCTATGGTAAACTCCACTTCCCTCCTTGGTGGTAACCCTGGTAACTCATCTGGAAACACATCTGGATAATCACATACTGTTGGTATATCTTCCACTTTCAACTTTTCTTTCTCTATTTGTAACGCACATACCAAATATGCTTCACAACCCTTCTGAATTAATCTCTTTGCTGCCATGGCTGATATTACATTACTCAAAAACTCTCGCCGCTTCCCGACTACTGTAATCTCTTCCCCTGCTGGTGTAGATAATGTCACCCTTTTCTTTGCACAATCAACTAAAGCATTATGTCTAGATAGCCAATCCATGCCCAGAATAACATCAAATTCTCTAAATAGCAACTCCATAAGATCTCCTGGAAACGCCTTTCCATGAATAACAATTGGACAGTCTTTGATCACTGTATGAGTTGTTACTACATCTCCTAATGGATTGGTAACCAACATACCCTGACTCACATGTGCAACTGCTAACCCTTTAACCCAAGGTTTAGGTACACTAATGTATGAATGAGATGAGCTAGGATCAATTAAAGCATAAACTACATGCTCAAATAAAGAAAACTCACCAACTATAACATCTGGGGCTTCCTCCTCTTCTCTGGCTCGCATAGCATAAACCCTGGCTGGACCCCTAGTATCGGGTCTGTCCACAGTCTCTGACTGCTGTCTCTGTACTCCAGAGGGCTCACCTCTACCTCTACCTGCTATGAACTGGGTAGGAACTCTTGCCTTCTTCGGACAGTCTTTCTTCTGATGGTCTGATGCTCCGCATGTCCAACATTTACCAGTCACCAACCAACAATCTCCACCATGTCGTCTGCCACAGTGCTCACAAAGTGACGAAGTATAACCGGCTGACTCTGCACCTCTACCAGTGCCTCTACCAGAACCTCTGCCTGAACCTCGACTACCACCGGCAGAACTAGCCACAACTGATGCTGCTGGTGCATGAACACCCCTAGCTATGCCTTGGCTAAAAGAAGGTCTAGAACCAGCTGAACTACTAGTACCTCTGAATCTCTTGCTTTCCGGCTGATGTGTACTGGGTGCACTCTGAGTCTGATCTCTTCTTTGCTGAGATCGCTGGCGTCTAGAACGCTGATTGGCCTGTATTCGCTCTATCTCTTGAGCTGCCTCTACCAAGGCTGAGAATTCTCTGAATCTGGAAGCTACCACTCCCATCTGAATCTCATCATTCAAGCCTTCTTGAAACTTCTTACACCTCTCGACTTCTGTAGACACTATCTGCTTACCATACCTGCTGAGTCTAGTAAATTCTCTTTCGTATTCCGCTACAAACATTCTGTTCTGTCGCAGGTATAAGAATTCGTTCCTTCTCGCATCTAGGTAAGCCTCGGTAATGAACTTCTTCTTGAATTCATCCAAGAAGAATTGCCAAGTACACTGATCTGCTGTTACTCTCTGTTGCACAGTGGTCCACCATGTATATGCCTCCTCTATCAGCAACGAAGTGGCACAAACCAACTTGTCTTCTGCTGTACACTGCAATTGTTCTAGGACTCTCGATGTCCCATCTAGCCAATACTCAGCTAGCTCTGGGCTATCATCCTTACTAGCTTTAAATTCCTTTGCACCATATTTTCTAAGCTTCTCCAGTGGGGGCTTTCTCTCTCTTTCTACTATTACGGGTGCTTGAGGCATCACTCCTGCAATTTGTCTAAAAGTGTCTGCAAGTTGCTTTAACAGCACCTCTTGACCTAGTGCTCTTGAAGCCTCACCCTCCACTGTTCTAGCTTGACCTAGTGCTGCTGGAGCCTCGCCCTCCACTGCTCTGGAGGCGTGTGACTCACTTTCTCCTTCCTGAGACATCCTCCTAAAATAATAACAACTGCTTAGTTCATCAGGGTAGTCATGGCATGTACATATACTGACTTATGCATTCAAGCCCGGGGAAATTAAACCTAGGGCTCTGATACCAAAATTTGTAACACCCCTTCCCGGTCCACCCGTAAACCCGAATGAACCGAGTCGAGATGCTACAAACTGGTTGGCTGTATGGTCTGACATGCTGAAAACATACTGTATATTGAATATAATAACATGCTGGTACTGTTTCCAAAAATAATGTAATTTATATATTTACAAAACATGATACAAGTTTACAAAATGAAATGGGCCCAACTGTGTGCCCTGTACATGCCATAAAAAGAAAAACAAAATGAGTTTCTACCCTGAAGACCGAGTCTTCTACAGATGAACTGCAGCAGTTGTACGCGGACTCTCTATGGACCAGTTTCAAAACCTGCGAGTTAAACAGGTAACTCGCTGAGCAAATAATGCTCAGTGGATATCTCAACAAATAAAGAAACAATTAAATGCATACATGAGTACAAAGAGCTAAGTAACAACCATGTAAACACATAAGGTACAGATAATCACACATATCATCTTACCTTCATTTTATCTGAATGATCTTTCTTGTTGTGTATTATACTGTATGATTCGTTAAACATTAGTTACAATATCTGTATGGCTCCATAAGGTTATAGTGAAACCGAAGTGATAAGATAAACTGTATGAAACTGGGTAAAACTGTATGCTATAGGCCCCTAACCGGATTCGCCTATGCCAATATTGTCCGTTTTGGTGCCCCTAACCGAATTCGCACCGCACGGTTTAATCATATCCACTCAACGGCCTGTAGCCGGAGTTCCAAACTGTATGGGTCGCAGATCTGCTATTCTATGTCGCGACATAGCCTTATCTACATGGTTTCTACCTAACCTCAATGGAGCTTACTGCATAACTACAATGTAATACAATAGCACATAGATAGTGTCACAACATCATAACTCATCATGTTGATTTGATTTCACATCATATGAATGCTTGTATGTTGTTTTAATCCATGCTCTTATGTTGTATTTTTTGTTGTAAAATGATTGGATGCATGCATGTTGAGCAAAGAAATGTGATTACATAGCAAAAGAAAGGCAAAAGAGTGTCACAGCACAAGTCGCGACCGCGTATTTGAAAGTCGCGAGCGCGACTTGTGCATCCTGAGAGTCAATGTGTTTCTGGCTGAAGTCGCGACCGCGCAGCACAAGTCGCGAGCGCGAGATGAAGTCGCGAGCGCTTGTGTGATTCGCGAGCGCGAGATACGCACACTGAGAGTCAGAGAGCTTCTGGCCAAACTCGCGACCGCGCATGTGAAAGTCGCGAGCGCGAGTTGTGCCATTTGAGAGTCAGAGAGTTTTTGGCCAAAGTCGCGACCGCGCATGTGATCCTCGCGAGCGCGAGTTGTGCAATTGAGAGTCAGAGAGCTACCTGACTCAAGTCGCGAGCGCGCAATAGGAAGTCGCGAGCGCGCAATAGGAAATCGCGAGCGCGAGTTGCTTTCCAGTATGCGCGAGCGCGCGACGTGATTCCAGATTGTGCAGTCTGTGTTCTTTTGGCCATAACTCTCAATATACAACTTCAAATTGAATGATTCAAAAGCCCATGTAAAGCTAACACAGAAAGGAACAAATAACTCTTCTATGACAATTCCTAATTCCATAATTATATGGGTTCAAAATCAAGATGAAGTTGCTGGTAACATTTCCAGCAAACTCTGTTTCCGTTTCATATATTCATCCCCTGTTTTTACATCATTTCCAGTACTTCCACCCAACAACAAGCAACATATCATCTCATGAGCAACACTCCACACAATTTTTCATGCAAAGAACATGGGAAATAACAAGAGATATCAAACCTGTCTTGCCACAAAGCTGGGGCTCTGTTTTAACTTCTCTTTTCTGCAACTTTGGAACTTTCTTCTCCTATACACAAGAATTCTCATAACTCATCTCCAATATAACTCAATTAAAGAGTGGATAACATATAGCTTCAAGGAATTCTACTTACTTGGAGGTGACTTAGTGCTTAACGTGCATGAAACTTGCAAGGAAACGAGAGGGAAAGTAAGAAGAGAATATGAAAATGGGAAAGTGAGCTGATAAGAACGGGTAGTCTCTAGAAGAAATGACTTGGCTGTGTAACATATCTACTTGGTACCTCAAGTGTACAAAGACACAACTTAATACCCACACTGTATGTTTGGCTGCAAACAAGTCCTAAACTTTCCATGCAAATAAGTCCACTTATCATCCATTCTACCCCAACCAGGTTTGGTTCAACCCGACTCAACTCAAGAGGATGTTACACTTATAATTAATAACATAAATAATTTAATTCTTCCAAATCACAAATTCATTATTTGGACATTTATTATACCAATACATATACTATTTATTTTAAAACCATGTATCGAAATATCATGCCTTGAAAATTAATTTGAGAACATAATCATTTATTTCCAAACTAAGGTTTACTGAAATAATATAATCTTATTCATTTAAGTGCCTTAAAAATATTTTCCAAGGGCTCGCATACACTTAGGAGAAAGAGAAGCAGATAGGTTTTCATAACTTATTAATAATGGCCTTAGGTCGCCAACCTTTTCATAACATATAGAGCGCGTCCGCTCTAACATAAGACACCCACGTGCCTAGCATATGATCATAGCTTCGTATCATAATGGCATCAAATGCCGAGCATGCTCATCATACATAATAAAATCAAATTTCGCATCAAATTCACATCAAGTATATTAGAGCCCAAAATCATTGTTTTAATTCTTAATTCATAATACTTCTCATAAAACTTGTCTTATTTTTTAGTCTTCTTAAATTCATAATGTAAGCTTACTTTAGAACATAAGTAACTCATGAAAATTAACATAGAAAATTTCTTATCATATGAAATCATACATGTAAGCTTACTTTTGAACTTAAGTGACTCATGAAAACTTCATACTTAAACATAATTACTTAATATAGGAAATTTCTTATAAATTCCTTTTCTTTTAAAACGTTCTTGAAGTCATAATGAAATTTATCATAAGAAACTTCTTATCATATAAAATCATACTTTCCTTATTCAAAATTCAAAGCACATACATCTTAAATACCCATTTTTTTTAAAACTCTAAACATATGAAAGTTATCAAAATAATCATACTTATGTCATAGATATGTAGATAGCATACCATACAAAAAATAATAATTAAGTAAGCCTTACCACCCTAGAGTGGTTTGGCCTCTTAATGAAAACCAAGGGGAGGAATTTCCTTCTCCAACCAAGCATACTAACATAACTCTTATGCACCAAGGTATCCATTTCTATCCTCATCATGCATTATCTAAACTAATTCCACACTTTATCCCAAAATTTCCAACAAATTTTCCCATTTATGTCCATTTAAACATATCCACAATAACACTTTTCAAACTTATATCTTATTTTTGTCAAATAAATCCTCAAACATACAAATAATCAAGAGAACCTCATCACACATGATTCATACATACATTGATCCAAATAAACCCATGATTCAAGGCATAGGAAATTTCCAGCATTAATATAACCTTGACCTTTGCAGGGTTTTTAAGACATAACTTGAGTTATAGGTCTCCAAATGGAACGAAATCAGATTCATTAGAAAGATAAGACAAAATGATACAAAATTTATGAAGGGATCACAGCCCAGATCAATCTACAAGGTAGCAAACAAAAGCTAGAAACACAGACCAATAGTCCAGACCTTATTCAGCAGAACCAAGTCCAATGTTTATTGAATTACTCCTTAACCAAACACTCAAATTAATTCAATCCAAAACCAGAGAAGTCTCAAGACACAGGGAAACAACTCTCATGAAGAACTCAGAACATAATCTTGCCATTATAGTGGTCAAAATGGGCAATCAATTCAGTGATGCATGTGGCCCGTCATAACACAGTCAGTTTGGGTGTTTCAGCCATAAGTTGAGCTATATATCTCTAAATTGGACACAAGAGGATGGGTTGGAAAGATAAGAGAGAGACCTACAACTTTTATGAAGGACTCAGACACAAATGAAAACTAGAAAGAATCAAAAAATGGTCCTTAATCTCACTCAATAACCCGTTTTTCCCAAATTCAGCTTACTTTAACCATGAAAGGAACATGAACAACAAAGATACAAGGTAGAAATGTCTACCACAACATAAATACTCATCACATATCACCCAAGAGCATGTAATTGCAACCAAAATTCAACAAATCAATCATTTCATACAAAATCCCAAAATATCCACATAAGAGCATAAAGGCACAAAATCAAAAATTTAAGTAAGGTAAGTGTGTTTATGAACACTAACCTTAAAAATAAGCTTTAGCAAGCTTAAATTAAAACTTTCTAAGCTCTCATTTTGCCTTTACTCCATGGTAGAGGTTTCTCCAACCTTTGGCTCAAGTAGAGAATCTCTAAATTTCTTGAAATAATTCACCAAAAATCACTTCCCAAGCTTTAATCTCTAGGATTAATAACTTAAATCAAGTTGGTTGGGGTGAATTTGATGTGTTTAGTAAGGAAGAATTGAAGAAAATGAAGAAGAAGAAGAAGAAGGAGGAGGAGGAGGAGGAGACGTGTAAGGGAAAAGAAGAAGAAAGAAAAATGGTTGCACAATAATTGATGGCTGACTTATATAAAGCAACAAGGGTATTTTAGTCTTTTCCCCTAATTGGATGGCTAGGATTAAGTCAAGTAATCTCATCTAATGGCTACAAATAATCTCCAAGTAAATTCCTTCAAAATATTATTTATCTTCATAAAATTCTCAAATTTAATCCTTAAAAATAATTCCTCAAATTTCCTTACTTAATATAATACTATAATTCACTATTCACTAATTATCTAAATTCTCCAAAAATATTCATTACCCATTTTCTACCCATAAAAATCATGTATGCATACTCCAAAAATATTAAATAAAATATGAAACATAGATAGTAATTTTTCTGGACCAAAATAATACTGACTCCCGGACCGGTGGTACTATTCACAGACCAGTAAAATTATTATTTTAGACACAGAAAAATTAGGGCGTTACATATATAATTTTATAGACTCTATAACATATGTATAATCAAATCACTACACTTCATTAACCAATAAAGATCTTAACTTAATATTGTGCTTTGAAATAAGCACAAAGTGGCGATTATAGTTATTAAATTTGCAAGCATGTGAATCTAAAGATTCTCCTCCACAGACATGCCATAACCTATTTTGATTTATGCCCCCTCAATTCACTATAAGCTTACCTTATTATCAATTTCTATAAAGAAAAATAAAAATGAAACCAAGCAGCAGCCTCCAAACAAAGGTTCATAATATTTTTCTCAAAATTTTTCTAAAAAAAAATTATTCTCTTTACATGAAATTAAAACAAAAACCTAGCTCGTGCAACTACACATTTAAAATAAAAAGCTAATATCTTAACAAGCAGAGGCACCAAAATTCACATGCTTGCACAATAAACACTAAGATCTAATATATATACTTACATTAATCCATAATATTTTCCAAACCTTATAAAATCATCCCTATTAACAAGCATCAAATATAACATTATACAAAAAAAAAAAAAAAAAAAATCATATGGAACTCTTCTTCTAGTTAATTTTCATTATTCCGTTTTAATATTAGCATTTGACCATTACCTTCCTCTCCTCGTCAACCGTAAGAGGTCAACCATGCCCCCATTTGTACCAACTGCACCTGTTGCTCGAGGTCAATAGTTGAAGCACGCATGACAGTAATAGATGAATGTGCAGGCCAATAAAAATTGTCAACATTCCATGCAGCACCATAACCTACCAAAAAATAATTAATATAACTCTAAGAAAATTCATAATATAATCAATTATTTCTACCATTTTCTACAATAAACACATCTACAAAAAATTATAATATCTTTTTGACTGTAAAACTATATTATATGTAACTAACCTGAACAACATCAATCTCACTCAAATTCAAAACCGGCTCAATCCTTCCATTTTTTTTTTTTTTTTTGCCTTTGGAATCGTCTTCCCTTTGTTTTTGGTGTTACGCTCCAAAAAAGATTTTTTCCATTGCGTCCTTAGTCTCCCACGATGCTTCGTCACCTTTCGGGTTACTAAACACTATAGATGCATGCACAGATGTACTCTTGCAGAAGATTCTATTGTCGTATCATTGTTACCTATTATTGAAGGCAAGCAATTCAAAGTCCTTCTCAATGAAAAATAATAACCATTTTACAAATGCAAGAGCTATGGGCATCGCAGTTTTTTTTTTTTTAAGTTAGATTATTATCTTTTTTTTTTATTTAACCATCTGGTGCCTGAAGCCCACCTATTTGACTAATCTGAATTCGCATCAGGCAGGCCCACAAAGGGGGGGCAAATTATCTTTTGATAAGGATGACTTGTGCAAATAAATAGATAGGGTCCACTAGCTAATTAGTGCCAAATTTTCTCAAATTCAACTTGATGGCCTTTTCCTCTGCCCAGTCCTACTATGGATCCTCAGTTTTCTTATCTGATGACATGCAATTGTGGTAAATTATTTCACTCAATTTACGTCTTTTTTGCGCGAAATCTTTGGAACACTAAATCCCTTGCTCTTGCATAGACCTTATAAAACTCATAAAGCTCATCTACAGACGAGAACGACATCCCAACCATTGGCTCATTCGATACGTCCCCATAATTTTTAAGACTATTTATCTTAACTATATTCAACTTCTCTATTAGATGTTTCAAAAACAACATCAATAGCCTCTTCACATCTCCTAAACTCATCTATATGAAAACAATGCATACCCCATTCAAAAACACTCACATCATGCATACCCCATTATTACAATATTTTCAACAAGGTGGAATATATACATTTCAAGACTCATGCACTATCACTGATGGAAATTGTTGGTTCCTCTAGTTTTACAACTATTATGGTTTCAATTCTTTAAATATATTATTTCGGAATTATACCTTATAGTTCTCCTCAAATTTAATAATTCTATTGCCCTTCTACCCAATTAATTTACAAACATTCTAAGAGTCATAAATAAGATTATGCTTTACATAGATTAAATTAATTAGTACAAAGACATGCAATTATTAAACTCATCTAAAAAACAAATAAAATCCATTAAGTATTTCATTCCACACCAACCAATTAATTAATGAACATAAACTCTCGACCAAAACGTCAGGTATAGCCATATACAAGGGCACAGTCACAAAATTGCAGTTTAAATCAACACTTGTTTAGAGAAGATTCTACTATCATGTCATTGCAATTTTCATTATTGTTCATATTCTGATTGTTGCACTATTATTGAAGGCAACCAATTCAAAGTCCATGTCAATGAAAAATAATAACAATTTTACAAGTGCAAGAGCTACGTATAAGATTTCAGAGATTGATTTGGGTTTTTGAGAGTGATTCTATTTCTGCTATACACCTCTTTAAATAGAGGGAGCTGTTACAATATGATAAGCATAGGCAGAAGAAGATAAGTACACAATAAATAGAACTTAGCTATACAAACAGAATTATAAATAAAATAAAACTTATCTTATTCGTGTGGCTTAATACTACGAGCATCACAGTTTTTTTTAAGTTAAATTATTATCTTTTTTTTTTTGTTTTAACCATCCGGTTTTCGAAGCTCACGCACCCGGCTAATTTGGATTCATGTTGGGTTGGCCCACAAAGGGAGCAAATTATCTTTTCATAAGGATTACATGTGCAAATAAATTGATAGGGTCTATTAGTTAATTAGTGCCTGATTTTCCAAATTCAACTTGATGGCCTTTCCCTCTGTACGGTCCCACTATGGATCCCCAGTTTTCTTTCCCGGTGACATGCAATTGTGGTCAATTGCTTCACTCCATTTACATCTTTCTTTTATGAAATCTTTGTAACAATAAATTCTTTGCTCTTTGCATAGACTTTGTAAAACTGAAAAAGCTCATCTATAGATGAGAATGACATCCTAACTATTGGCTTATTCGACATGTCCAAACTATTTTTATGATTATTATCTTCATTATATTCAACTGCTTTATCAGATGTTTCAAAAACTGCTCTAACAGCCTATTCACATGTGCAAAACTCATCTATATGAAAGTAATGCATACCCATTCAAAAACACTCTCATCATGCATACCCCATTATTACAATACTTTCAATAAGGTAGAATAGATACATTTCAAGACCCATGCACTATCACTTCATCTGGTCCCTCCATGAGAAAAGGGCTGGGAATGGCTTGATTCTAAGTAGTCCTCCGGTTGATTTCATTTAGTACTGTACTTGTCCAGGCTTTACCTACTCACTGCCTTCCTTATGGAAATTGTTGGTTCCTACAGTTTTACAACTGTTATGGTTTCAATTCTTTAAATATATTATTTTGGAATTATACCTTATAGTTCTCCCCAAATTTAATAATTCTATTACCCTTCTACGCAATTAATTTAAAAACATTTTAAGAGTTATAAATAAGATTATGCTACATAAATTAAATTAATTAGTACAAACAGTGTAAGAGTTATAAATAAGATTATGCTTTACATATATTAAATTAATTAGTACAAAAACATTACAATTACTAAACTCATCTAAAAATAAACAAATCCATTATACATTTCATTCCACACCAACCAATTAATTAATGAATATAAACTCTTCACCAAAATGTCGGTTATAGCCATATACTAGGGTATAGTCACAAAATTCAAGTTTAAATCAACACTTGCTTAGAGAAGATTCTACTTCATATCATTGCAATCTTCATAATTGTTTACATTTTGATTGTTGCCCTATTATTGAAGGCAACCAATTCAAAGTCCATGTCAATGAAAAATAATAACCATTTTACAATTGCAAGAGCTACGAGCATCACAGTTTTTTTTAAGTTAAATTATTATCTTTTTTTTCGGTTTTAACCATCTGGTATTCGAAGCTCACTCACCCGAATAATCAAGCTTCACGTCGGGTTGGCCTACAAAGGGGGCAAATTATCTTTTAATAAGGATTACATGTGCAAATAAATAGATAGGGTTCATTAGTTAATTAGTGCCTGATTTTCCAAATTCAAATTGATGGCCTTTCCCTCTGCACAATCCTACTATGGATCCTTAGTTTCTTGCCGGTAACATGCAATTGTAGTAAATTGCTTCACTCCATTTACATCTTTCTTGTATGAAATCTTTGTAACGATAAATTCTTTGCTCTTTGTATAAACCTTGTTAAACTCAAAAAGCTCATTTACAGACGAGAATGACATCCCAACTATTGGCTCATTCGACACGTCCACACTATTTTTAAGACTATTATCTTCATTATATTCAACTGCTATATCAGATTTTTCAAAAACAGCTCTAATAGCCTCTTCACATGTGCAAAACTCATTTATATGAAAACAATGCATACCCATTCAAAAACACTCACATCATGCATACCCCATTATTACAATATTTTCAATAAGGTGGAATATATACATTTCAAGACCCATGCACCATCACTGATGGAAATTGTTGGTTCCTACAATCTTACAACTGTTACGGTTTCAATTCTTTAAATATATTATTCTGGAATTATACCTTATAATTCCCCCCAAATTTAATAATTCTATTACCCTTCTATGCAATTAATTTAAAAACATTCTAAGAGTCATAAATAAGGTTGTGCTTTACATATATTAAATTAATTAGTACAAAGACACGACAATTATTGAACTCATCTAAAAACAAACAAATCCATTATGCGTTTCATTCCACACCAACCAATTAATTAATGAACATAAACTCTCCACCAAAATGTCGATATAGCCATATACTAAGGCATAATCACAAAATTGCAGTTTAAATCAACACATGTTTAGAGAGGATTCTACTGTGATATCATTGCAATCTTCATCATTGTTCATATTCTGATTGTTGCCTTATTATTGAAGGCAACAAATTCAAATTCAAAGTCCATGTCAATGAAGAATAATAACCATTTTACAATTGCAAGAGCTACGAACATCGCAGCTTTTTTTTTAAAGTTAGATTATTATATTTTTTTTTGTTTTAACCATCTAGTTTTCGAAATCAACTCACCTGACTAATCCGGATTCACGCCATGCTGGCCCACAAAGGGGCAAATTATCTTTTGGTAAGGATTACATGTGCAAATAAATAGATATGGTCCACTAATTAATTAGTGCCTAGTTTTCCAAATTCAACTTGATGGCCTTTCCCTCTGCCTAGTCCTACTGTGGATCCTTAATTTTCTTGCCCGATTATATGGAATTGTTGTAAATTACTTCACTCGGTTTACATCTTTCTTGCTTGAAATCTTTGTAATAGTAAATCCCTTGCTCTTTGCATTGACCTTGTAAAACTCAAAAAGCTCATCTACAGATGAGAATGACATCCCAACCATTAGCTCATTTGACTCATCCACACCATTTTTGAGACTATTATCTTCACTATATTCAAATGCTCTATCAGATGTTTCAGAAACAGTTCTAATAGCCTTTACACATGTGCTAAACTCATTTGTATGAAAACAATGAATACCCTATTCAAAAACACTCACATCATGCATACCCCATTATTATAATATTGTCCATAAAGTGGAATATATACATTCCAAGGCCCCTGCACTATCATTGATGAAAATTGTTCGTTCCTATAGTTTTACAACTGTTACGGTTTCAATTCTTCAAATATATTATTCTGAAATTATATCTTATAGTTTTTCCCAAATTTAATAATTCTATTACCCTTCTATACAATTAATTTAAAAATATTCTAAGAGTCGTAAAATAATATTATGTTTTACATATGTTAAACTTAATTTGTGCAAAGACACGATAATTAGTGAACTCATCTAAAAACAAATAAATCCATTATGCATTTCATTCCACACCAACCAATTAATTAGTGAACATAAATTCTCAACCAAAACATCGATTATAGCCATATACTAGGGTACAGTCACAAAATTGCAGTTTAAATCAACACTTGCTTAGAGAAGATTGTACTGCCATATCATTGCAATCTTCATTATTGTTCATGTTCTGATTGTTGACCTACTATTGAAGGCAACAAATTCAAAGTCCATGTGAAGGAAAAATAATAACCATTTTACAATTACAAGAGGTACGAGCATCGTAGTTTTTTTAAGTTAGATTATTATATATTTTTTTATTTTAACCATCTGGTGTCCGAAGCCTACTTACCCAACTAATCCGGATTCATGTCGGGCAGGCCCATAAAAGAGGGCAAATTATCTTTTGATAAGGATTACCTGCGCAAATAAATAGTTAGAATCCACTAGTTAATTAGTGCCTGATTTTCGAAATTCAACTTGATGGCCTTTCCTTCTGCCTGGTCCTATTATGGATCCTTAGTTTTCTTGCCCGGTGACATGCAATTGTGGTAAATTACTTCAGTCCATTTACATCTTTCTTGCGTGAAATCTTTGTAATACTAAATCCCTTGCTCTTTGCATTGACCTTTTAAAACTCAAAAAGTTCATCTACAAGAGAATCACATCCCAACCATTGGCTCATTCGATACGTCCACATCATTTTTAAGACGATTATCTTCACTATATTCAACTGCTCTATCAAATGTTTAGAAATAGCTCTAATAGCCTCTTCACATGTGCTAAACTCATCTGTATGAAAACAACACATACCCCATATAAAAATTCTCACATCATGCATACCCTATTATTACAATATTTTCAATAAGGTGGAATATATACATTTCAAGGCCCTTGCACTATCACCGATGAAAATTGTTGCTTTCTATAGTTTTACAACTGTTACGGTTTCAATTCTGTAAATATATTATTTCGGAATTATACCTTATAGTTCTCCCTAAATTTAATAATTCTATTACCCTTCTATGTGATGAATTGAAAAACATTCTGAGAGTCATTAATAAAATTATGCTTTATATATATATTAAACTTAATTAGTACAAAGACATGACAATTATTGAACTCATCTAAAAACAAAGAAATCCATTATGCATTTCATTCCACCCCAACCAATTAATTAATGAACATCAACTCTCAACCAAAACATCAGTTATAGCCATATACTCGGGCACAGTCATAAAATTTCAGTTTAAATCTACACTTGCTTATCTAATATACAAGTACAACAAATATCTTTATACTTTATCAACATTTTCTTATCCAAGACACAAATGAAACATATATACACAACACTACCATTGAGCCAAAGGCTTTGCATTTCAAGTTTCATAAAATCGGAAAAAAAAACTAATAATGTAATTTATAATGGATGTTAGAACATTCCCCTTCCATTTCCCCTAAATCACAACCCAAAGCAACCGTACTACTAATTGCATTTTACTATAACTTTCATATGTTTATTGCATTACATGTTACAGTTGTCAAAACCAAAGGAACTTGAGTTTCATACCTTCAATTTTTTGCAGCAGCTTCTCTACTCTCTTTTGGCTTCAATCTCCTAAATTCATTATCTTAAAGACTCAAACTTTACACCCATTCAGTGCATTAACATGCAATTCGAACAACATTGCCCCTCAATAATCGTAGCGTTTGCATTGTCAGACAGCACCTTCAATTTCGTGTTTCTTCTTTGCCACACTTCTACCCTAGATGATTTCCTTTCTTCCTAACTTTGGCCCACCATCCCATCTTCAATTTTGCCCATGAAATTCCATCTTTAGCTTTTCATTAATGAGTTCAATGACTATACTTCATTCAACCATACTTATACTGTTTGCTCCATATCTGCACCTCATGGCCACCATCCTCTTAATTTATTACTCATATATTTACAATTAGTAAATGAATAAAATTGTGTTTAATTAAACTAGTACCTAAACTAAAGAAACCAATAAAAAAACACAAGTTAAAGTTAATAACCGAAAAGGGTCAACAAGGTAAAGTTGGACTATACCAGTTATGCCAAATCAGTCATATTAACCAATCAACATTGGAGAAAGGAAATCAAAAATAAAAAACCTTCATCTCTCTCTCCCCAATTAGCTCTACCTCTCATCCCTATAACTATCGTGCCCAACGACAACAAGCCCGGAGTAGAAACGTTTTCGAACCACCTCCAACCGACTAACAATGTCCTAGCATTCACTCCCCTATATAATATTCTCATCTACGGTCTACGTTGCGTGAATTTGAAAAGTGAAGATAAAGTTGTTGTCTCTACAGGTCCAACTCTAGTAATGTCTCCGATGACTTCTGGAGCTCGAACTCCACCCACCATACAAGGCAGTTATTGTAGTGGTGCAACAAAAATTCAGTGAGACAGAACACTTTTCTCTATAAGATGCTCATGACCGAACCCTACAAATTTTTTTTAAGGAAAAAATTAGAAGTTTTATTTAGAAAATAAAGTTAAGTCAACCTGAACAATAAAAATAATAGAGGGTGGAACATCTTCAACCAAAAATAGCTCCTCAAGACTATAAGAGAGTTTCTTTTGCTAAATCATGAGCGACGCTATTATCGTCTCAATAAACCTGAGATAGAGAACATGAGGATAATGAATTTATAAACTCTCTAAGAATTAATAATCTGTTGCCTAACTCGGAGAAGGGTACTGTAGGTTTCTGCATCATTTAAACCAAGAAAAGAGAATCTGACTCAAAAATGACATCCTAAAAACCGAAGTCAAGAGCAGTTTTTGCTACAAAATTTGCAGCCTCAATCTCAGATTCCTCTGGTGATAATGATCATCGAAAACTCTTAAAACCTGATGCCATTATCTCGCCTCGGCATTTTTGATTACCATACCCCATCCATGTTTCTCATCTAAAGATACAATAACATCACAATTAATTTTAACAATGCTAGTTGCAAGAGGCTTCCATCTATCATTACCAACATCAGCCTGCAAAGTAATAACGAGGATACTAAACTGAAACCACAAGCTTTATATTCATATAAAGTAGATAATGCAATATGGACAACTTGTAATTCTTTAGCCTATTGTTGCTTAAAAATAAAAGCATTTCAAACATGACAAATGGACCATACTTCCATAAAGAACACTTCAATCTGATCTGATTTGAAAATGTCAGCAAACTTCTGAATTAATAGTGTGATTGAAACATTATCCTCTATTTGGCGAATGTGAAGTGGACACAACATCCATACTCTGCGTGAAAAAGGACATTAAAAATAATACAAAAAGCATATTCTTCCTTCTCTCCACATAAGTTATACATTACATCAATATCAATCCCTCCTCTTCTCAAATTTATTTTAGCTAGAAGGTGATTTTGGTATGCTCAGAACACAAAATTCTTTATCTTTGGATGAACAAAATGATTCATATCCTCTTCTAAAAAACTAAACCATTAGCTTGTAAAGATTTTGCTTTTGTATGAGATGCCAAAGCTTGTAGAGCTAAATGATAAGCTGTTTTCACAGAAAATATCCCAGACTTTGTTAATGATCATATGAGCTCAGCTTGCTCTCTTCCAGGAGTAACGGGAATCTCTAAGAAATGCTTTGCTTCATCAGGCATAAAAAAAGAGGTGACTCTTCCCTTTGCTAACATATATTTATAAGATCAATTAGTTGGCTAATAAACAAGTCTTCATTTAGATTTGAAGGAGGCCAAAAGCTAATAACCATTTTGTTTTGGCAACCAGTTATCCTTTCAAGTTCGGATACGGTTACCATTGCCCACAAACCATCTTGTTCCTTTATCAATAATCTATTTTGCTTGCATAATATTTCTCTAGGAAAAACTAGGTTGAAAATTCATTTTAGCTTTCAAAAACACATACCTTGGATGATATTGAGCCTTTAAAAATTTTGCTAAATGAGAATTTTTTTCATCCCTACATAGCCTCGAACATTGTTTAACAACCATGGCTATATTGAAATTTTGTATATCTCTATTTTGTTTGGAATTTTTTTTTTTCTAAGAGATCCAATGAATTTTCCACTCATCTTTCTTCTGGCCCCACCAAAATCTTGCCATTTGACTCTCAATTTGGTTGCAAATATCCTTTTATAACATTAAACAACTCATCACATAAGCAGGATTCGCTTGTCCCATAAATTTTAGCAAAATTTACTTATTTGCTTTTGATAAAGATTTTTCCTTTCATCTCGTTAGTTTTTTTTGCAATTTTATCAACTAAATTGCTAAACACCAATTTCTTCTTTCTCCCTATAATTATAGGTAATTCCAAATATTTGCTGTGTTGATCAACCTTGTGAACCCTAATTTGATTCGTCAAATCCTTTTGTCTACGGTCTTCTGTTTTTGCACTAAGAGAAATCTCATATTTCTTCAAATTGCCTGAAATCCTTCAGTCACAGAGGATCTGAATCACCTTATCTACTTCTGCTGTAGAAGTCGTTCAAAAAATGATGCTATCATTTGCAAAAAGTAAATATGAAATGGAAGGAGCTCCATAATAGATTTTTATTCCATGAATTTGATGCTCCCTTTCTGCTTTGTGAATCATACCCAAAAAAATTTCTACACAAATCAAAAACAAATATGACATAATGGGTCACCCTATCTAAGTCCTCTTTGGGATAAAATGTAATAAAATAATTTTAATAAATTACATCGAATCAACTAATGTAATGGAATTTTTCAATTGGATTAAGGTTTTTGTTAGGATATTTCAAATTCCATTACAAGTGCCATCGAAAATTTCATTATTCCTTCCATTGCCACATTTATGTATTTTATATATTATAGATATAGATTATACATAAGTTCTTATTTTATTTTTTAGCCAATCTTATTTATTTTTAACTAATAGAATTTATATTTAAACAAGAAATCAATATAACCAAGCAAATTAAATTGTCTTCAAGATATTTTTGTCAATCTATAAATTTAGCAGGATTATTTTTAGCAATCCTAATGTTCTTCTCACATTCTCACTCTTATATATACTAGTCTTTTTATGACGTGCGTTGTGTGTTGACTATACTCATTATTCGTACCATTCAATTTTTATATCATTACTCACTTTTACTTATTATTTATACTTGTTTTTATTTTTGAATATTGAATATTGATTATAATCTTTTATCTTTTATTATTTAGATTTTTATAATGTTAAACAAAATTTCATATGAGATTAATATGAATATAATGATTAATTAATAAAACAGCAGTGTGTATATAGACACACACTTCAGTTCAATTTATATCGTCATTTACCTAAAATTCATTATAACTGTATATGTGTAACTCTATAATATCACCTAATAAATACATTTCAATATATATAGATACATATATATAACAATAAAATATTATATATATTTTTAAAATTAAAAATTTCAACTATTCATCATCTCACACATATATACGTTCATTTTATTTACCTCCCTCCTAAATAAAACATTTTAATTCATAATAAAAGTGAATTAAATATTTCAAAATAAAATATAAAAATTTTCAAATGTCTCATTATATGTATATGATAAATAAATTTAAAAAAAAATAAAACTTTTTGAAATGTTTAATTATTTATATATATTTATTTAAAAAATAATTTTAATAAAATATATCCAATCTCACTGGTTGAGCGGCATGGCTGTGTTCAGTGCTGACAACGTCCTCTGATAGGGACTTTTAAGTGCAATGTTGATGCTGCGGTGTTGTCATTGATTCATAAGTCCAATTTTGGTATGGTAGTTTGTGATGGGGCAGGCAATTTTGTTGTCGGTTTGTCTGGTCATTTTAATTGGGTTATGGATCCTACTAATGGCAGAAGCAATTGAATTGAGCGAGGTCTTATCTTGGCTCAGGACCAAAGTTTTCCTTCTGTTCTTGTTGAAGTGGGCTGTCTGCAGTTCTACCAAGCCATCTGCAGTCCGTCTATCTCCCTTTGTGAACTTCGTAGTATTGTCTCTGATTGTAAATGTTACATGCATGATTTAGCAAATTCTTCTATTTGCTGGTCTCAAAGACAAGGGAACAGTGCAATTCACCATTTGGCTTCGGCCGCATGTCCATATCATTGTTTTTATCAATGGAAAACTATTCCCTCGTGTATTGAAGCTGTCTTGCTTCTGGATTTACAACTTGAACAAAGCTTCTTTCTCTTTTTCTCAAAAAAAAAAAAAAATAATAATAATAATAAAATATAATTTTTTAATTGGCTATAACTAAAGTTATTAGAGGGGATTTAAATTTAATCAAAAGCTCTATCAGAAATTGCATATAATTATAGATATTAATAGATAGAATTTATAACAACATCAAAATTATCTCAAATAAATATTTTATAAAATTGTTAAATTACTATTTTAATACTCGTCCGTCCCAAAATTATAGTCTCATTTTTTTTTGGGATATCTCAAAATAATACTCCCATTTATATTTTTTGAAATATTTTTCTTTTCACTTTCTCATAATGCACTTATATAACAGTTTACGTAAATAATTATTATTTTAAATTTATAAGAAAGTGTGAGAAAAAGTATTGAAATAATTAATCTTGAAATCTTGATATACTAACTATTCATCTTATTTTAAAACTTTCAAGAAATTATTGATATAAAATTTTATGGATATATGAAAAATAAGAAAAAATTATAGTTAAATTAATTTAATTAATTATTCTTAAATTATTTGAACAACATTTGAGACTATAATATTCGATATTATCAAAATATATATTATAACCAAAATAAAATATTAATCAAAACCAAAAAAATTTTGTGAAATTATAATGTTTTTCTTTTTCGTTTATAAATATATATTTATTGAATAATGAAATAATTAATATATAGATAAATTAAAAATTTAAATGATTTTAAAGTTGAATTATGTCTTTGTTTTTCGCACGTTGTCCCCGTTTTCGCTCTTCCCTCTTCCTAAATTTAGAATCCCATCTACCTACCTCCAGTGAGACTGGGAGTTGACATTTCAGCATAAGCTCTACTCTCTAAACCCTTTACCCTTGTCGTCCTAAACCTTTGCCCCTCTTCTCTTATAATGGCGGCGATATGTTTCCTGTCACCAGTAAAACCAATAACTTTTTCTTCATCAGTACATAGCAAAAGATCACCCCTCTTCCGCTGCAACTTCTCTCTCCCTACCATCACCACCACTGAACCCGAACCCGTCTACACCTCCGTCAGGTCGTTTGCCCCCGCCACTGTTGCCAACCTCGGCCCCGGATTCGACTTCTTGGGTTGTGCTGTCGATGGTCTTGGAGACTTTGTCTCCGTTCGAATCGACCCATCCGTCCATCCCGGTGAGATCTCCATCTCTGACATTACTGGAAATCATGCCTGTAAAAAGCTTTCAAAGGATCCTCTCCGGAACTGCGCAGGTATCTCTGCTATTGCTACCATGAAAATGCTTAATATACGCTCTGTGGGTCTTTCTCTTACACTTGAAAAAGGACTTCCGTTAGGGAGTGGTCTTGGATCGAGTGCAGCCAGTGCTGCGGCAGCTGCTGTTGCTGTAAATGAGATTTTCGGGGGAAAATTAGAAGTTAAGGATTTAATTCTTGCTGGATTGGAATCTGAAGCTAAAGTTTCAGGTTATCATGCAGATAATATAGCGCCTGCAATAATGGGAGGGTTTGTATTGATTAATAGTTATGATCCTTTGGAATTGATGAGCTTAAAGTTTCCAGGAGAGAAAGAGCTATTCTTTGTATTGGTAACTCCGGAATTTGAGGCACCAACCAAGAAAATGCGAGCTGCCTTGCCGGAAGAAATTGGGATGCCCCACCATGTCTGGAACTGTAGCCAAGCTGGGGCATTAGTTGCTTCTGTGCTACAAGGGGATTTGATGGGGTTGGGTAAGGCACTTTCAAATGATAAGATTGTGGAGCCTAAAAGGGCTCCATTGATTCCCGGAATGGAGGAAGTGAAGAAGGCGGCTATTAGGGCAGGCGCATTTGGGTGTACAATTAGTGGAGCAGGGCCTACAGCTGTGGCCGTGATTGATAATGAGGAGAGAGGAAAGGAGATTGGGGAGAGGATGGTGGAGGCATTTTTGAAGGAAGGAAATTTGAAGGCTGTATCTCTGGTGAAGAGGCTAGATAGAGTTGGTGCTAGGCTTATTGGCAGTGTTCCAGCCAGATAATCAAAATGTAATTATTTTTTTTAACGTTTTGGATTTTGGTGTTTTTGATTTATCCGCTTTAGTTGGTTTGAAGCTTTGTTTACTTTTATCCTTTTTTTTTTTCATTAGATTGAAGCTGTGTGGTTTTCTTCTTCCTCGTAACATTAATAAAAGGGCCTAAAATTTTGCATTTACAAATATTAACTGCTATTGTGGAAGCAACTATAGTTGCTGTCTAAAACAAGTCTAGCCCTGGTCCCTCCCTTAATATATTTAACACTATTTCTAATGCTTTAGTGGTAGAACATTCCACACTCGTTTGGTTATGAGGATTCAACATTCTTTATTCTAGAAAGTTGAAAACAGATTCGCACGTCCAGAGATTACCAATAGAGATACTGTCCATGATTTTCGGTATGGATACATCTGCAATTTCATGATTTGCTTTCATGAGCTAGTTTTGGAACATTTTAGAAATTAACTCTGCCACTTTTTTTGTTGTGATAATTTTACGAACTAGTCATTATGTTTCTTGGTGTTATTATGCAGAACAAGTAGAACACCTTGATCACTATTCCTCTAGTAACACTCATGATCCTGGTGTTTCTTTAGATTTAGACGAGGTTGGTTTTCTAGTCATGTGTTAGTGGGTGCTATTAGGACTCAAGCTTCACTTACGGTGAGGTATGTGAAATCATCATACAGGCACAAAAATTCCCTTCACCTGACCTGTGCAGAAAAATCATAGAGCTGTATGAAATTTAAATCACTAGAATCTTGATTTGACATTCACAAGTACAGACTACTGTGAGTCTTCTAACATTATTTTTGCATAAAAATGCAATTTCTTCTAATAAATTTTACAGTTTTTTGTGACCATAATTAGGCACCTTGTATAGTAGACATTTCAAAGGACTGCGCTTGGCTGACAGGCAAGTGATGAAATCTGTCCATTTCATCTGTATTTCCTCAATCAGAATAAATTATTAGTTTTTTTGGTTTTATTTTTGTTAATTGCAGATGCTAATATGAAACAAGCATCAGTTTCTGGAAATATGATTGCATCTGCCATGCAAAGTGAACTTAAGAAGCCAGGTTGAAAAGAACTTATTGACTCATGAGATATAGGTGCAATCTATCTTTGCTAATAATTTTGTGTCCATTTTGATAAATTTTGTTTTTATATTTTATAAAATTGAAAACTGGATCTTTAGGGATAAGAATATAGCAGGCAATGCTGAAGCCCCCTTCTTGCTTGGAAGAGTGGATGAAATAATTGGAGGTGCCTCATTGGCATCAAGTATCCTTCTCTTGTTCCTGACTGGATGTTTTTTTCTTGGAAGTTCTATTTTGTGGTCCTTTTTATTTTATTCTGTGGCATCAGATAGGCAGTAATTAGTTGCGTAGTTGATCTGGTATTTTAATTTTCTTAACCAAGTCTCAGACTCATCGGATGGGGGGTAAAGATGAGTTTTCGAAGAAGAAACATTGTCTATTTTGTCTTTTTGAATCTCTATACCCCTATGGCTCATTGTCATCTTTCATATTAACAATGATAGAAATATATGCAAACTTTGTCCAAGTAATGTATGGCAATCTACTTTTTTCTTTTGCTGTAGATGTGCATAATTATGGGGATGTCATTGTTCTAATTGAGCTTTTCCCTAATAATTTAACTGATTACAATTTTCAGGTATGCTGGTGTCTTGTATGGACAAGCTGTCATCATTTGATTTAGTTCCTGTTATATGTTTCAAGGAATAAAACACGAAACCAAGTACAGGAGAATATCAAATGTTGCAGTGTGTTATTGAACTTAGCTGAAACTTAGGTTTATCTAAATGAATATATCATTCATGAAGTAGCACTTGTTCTCAGATTTTCCCATCATTTTTTAATATGGGTTTCTTGTAGTTTGATCTATTTAGACGATGATAGAGTTCATATAATATTAATTATTCTTTATCAGTGTGTATGATAAATTTAAATTCATGTCAAAATTTGGACAGGAGATTAGTCCTTGTCCTAGGCTTTAAATTGGGTCCATTAAAACCAATCTTGTGGCAAGTTGGACTCCTCTTCATATGACTTTTTCTTTTTTTTTTTTTTTTTTTTTTTTAATCTGACTATTGTGAAGGAAATTTTAAAATTGGTGCTATTTGAACATTGTTACTTTGATTTTTTACTTGACATAGGCAATGACAGGAGGAAAAGGAAAGGGGGAGGGGTGGGGGTGGGGATTTTTTTTTTTTTTTTTTTTTTTGGTTTTCCTTTCAAAATCTTGCTGCTTTTGATGAACCCAGATCTCTCTGCTTCGTTCTTGTCAATTTTTCAGTTCAGAAACAGGTTTCTTGATGAGACTGCAGTTGGGTTGCTTAAGGTATGTTGCTGAAGGTTCTGTTTTGTATTGGTACTTTTGGTAATCGCTTGTTTAGCTACTGTGAAAATTGTGCTGTTAGGCTCCTGGTTTTAATGGCCATGGTAGTGGTGCGAGAGATGACACTAGTACTGTTAGACTTCTCATTTATGGGTAATGTTTATCTTCCATTGACTGGACAGATTGATTTGGTTTTTTATGCTATTATTTCTCTTTCAGCTGTGCTGTTCTTTCTTATTTTTCTTATTTCTTGTTTTAGAAATCATTTTGAGTCATTATTTATTTGATTATTTCTCTTTCAGTCCTATTATTTGTCAATTGTAAATTCAACTGCAACGTGGGAATGAATCATTAGTTCACTAAAGTATTCTGTTACTAAATTCCATTTTGGTTTGATAACGATTGAAACTCTGATTAGTTATAAATCATTTTTAAGTATTCTTTTCTGATAATTCTATAGTTGCAGTCTTGTGGTCTCTGCTTATTTTGCCGAAATATATTGTGTTAGATAGCTCTCTTTAATCTCATTTTGCATGCTCCATATTTTTTATTAATGTGGTATTGTTTCTCTTCCTCTATGTTTTTTTGTTTGTAAAATATGAATTGGACGAGAAGACTCCTTGTGCTGTTAAACACAATCTTGAGTTCTTCTTCATTGCCAATGTCTTGTTATTGCAAAAGAATAGCTGTCTGATGGTGTAGAGCATGAATCACTTACTTTGTTACACTTTATCCGACCCTTTTCCCCTAAATTTTTGTGTTGCAATATGTTCAATACCTGTAGCTGGAATGCCGATGAAATTTTAAAATTTTAAAACAACATTTAACTCTTCATATAATGCTGATGAACATTTTAACTTTTCATATAAATCTGAAAATCAAGAAACTAGCTGATGTCCAAAGTGACGAAAATTTTCCAAAACACGTTGCTGGAAGACTCCTTATGGAACTATAACAATTGCTAGAAGATTCATAATTCCCAACTTTCATTTGTTTTTGTTGGAATCAATAATACTCTAGCTAATTAACAATCCCAATTCTCATAGAACAGTAACGATTGAAACCAAGGAAAAAAAAAAAAATCAAACTATTTCCCTATTCCTTTGTTGTTATTTTTATCTTATTAAGAGAAATGATTGATTTATTACTATTACTGTTCTAGGTTGCATTGACACAAGACACGATAATTTTCTAAAAAGTAAGACATCGTCATGCTTAAAAAATGCCACACTAAATAATTATAACTGTTAAAGTATTAAGAATTTACTTTAGTTATATTTATGGGTTTAGTAGTTTCAGAAGTAATTGAAGTAGTTTCAAAAGTAAATGAAGTAGTTTCAAAAAACAAATGAAGAGTTTTTCAGTTAAATTTAAAGCTTAAGTTTTAAAACTAGAGTTTAATGTATGTTTCAAGTGTTAGTTTACCTTTAAATAGCCACTCTATGCTAGTTGTAATCAAGCAACAAAGTTCTAATAAAAAAAGTTTTATTCTAAACTTTTTCTCTTTGTCTACTATGCTTGGGTTTTTCTACCAATTCTAAGTTTCTATTTTTTTTTTAATAAGCAGCATCAGAGTTTCTAAAGCTAACAAGTGGTATTAGAGCCAACTTGTTCTTGAGGGTCCTATGAAAGTGAGAATATTCTTCTTTAGTGTGAGCATGAAACAAAACACTAAAAGATGTCGACCACTAGCAACTTTTTAGGAATTGGCCCTCCAATGTTTAATGGAGAAAATTACCATATATAGGTAATTAAAATGAAAGCTTATTTGAAAATTTTGAATTTGTGAGAAGTTATAGAAGATGGAGTAGATCCAACACCACTTATCCAACATTGACTTAAATGAAGCATTTTGAAGAGCAAACGGCCAAGAAGCTAATGGCCTTGACATGTTTACATTCAGGTTTATTAGAAACTATATTTAAGAATCATAGTTTGTGAAACTCCAAAAGAGGCTTGGGATAAGCTAAAGGAGGAGTTTGAAAGCAGTAATAGAGAGAAAATAATTAAGCTTCTCACTCTAAAAGGGAGTTTGAGGTGCTTAGAATGAAAGAAAGTGAAACAGTGAAGGAGTATGCTATTAATTTTGCTAGAGTGGGTAAATAAAATCAGGTTGTTTGGGGACGATTTTCTAGACTCTAAAGTTATGGGAAAAGATTTTAATAGTCTGCCATCCAGATTTGTACCTAAAGTATTTGCCATTGAAGAATCATGTGATCTTAGAACTTTGTCGGTTGCTGAGCTGATCAGTAAGTTACAAGCTCAGGAACCAAGGTCTAATTTCAGAGATGAAAATGCAAGTGAAGGAGCTTTTCAAGCTAAGCAAAGGGAAAGACGACCATTTAGAAGATATCAGAAGTTTGGTTCAGAAACTTTAGACAAAGTAAAAGCTATCACAAAAGAAGGAAGAACAAGCAAGTTTCCACCCTGGAACTTTTCTAAAAAACCAAACCATTTAGAGAAGGATTGCTGGATAAAAGACAAATCAAAGGTACAATGCAGGTTTTGCAAGAAATTTGACCATTTTGAGCACTTTTGCAGTGCCAAGCAAAATCAACGAGGAATCAGAATCAACAAGCTAACTACACTGATGAATAGGAGGAGAATGAGACCGAAAATGTGTTCATGGCTTCTCAAGTCACAAGAGATGCCCGTCAACAAACTTGATTCATTGATAGTGGTTGTACTAGTCATATGGCCAAGGAGGAGAGCGTGTTCAGCAAATTGGATAGATCAATTAACACCAAGGTGAAACTTGAAAATGGTCAAATTGTTCAAGCTCGGGGAAAAGGCTCAGTTGCTATGTAGACAAAGGATGGTATAAAATTTATTCATAATGTTTTATTCATACCTTCATTAGCTGAAAATCTGTTGAGTGTTGCTCAAATGATTATAAATGGTTATTCAATAGCCTTTAAGGGCCAACACTACTGCATTTTATGATAAAAATAGTCACCTAATTTGTAATGTTACTATGGTTGATAAAAAGTTTTCCTTTGAGTTAGCAGTCAGTCTATGAAAGTATTAACTATGCTAAAATAGATGATTCAAATATATGACATAGAAAATACGGGCATTTTAACATGGGATCTTTGAAGGAAATGCAAAAGGGATGACAAGGGGCTTGCAGGTGGTGTTTAAAGACAAGGCAGTTTGCGGTACTTGTCAGTTAGGAAAGTCTCATAGGCAATCATTTCCAGCAATTTCTTCATGGAGGGCAAAGCATAAATTGGAGTTAGTACACACTGACGTGTATGGTCCAATGAGCACCGAAACCTTTGGTAAAAATAGTTATTTTTTGCTCTTTATTGATGATTTTACCCAGATGATGTGGGTCTATTTTCTAAAAAATAAAGGGCAAGTTTTTGAGATGTTCAAAATGTTCAAGACTGTCACGCCCCGTTTTTCCTGTGTTTCAATAGTAGTTTATCTGTCTGTGAATAGTACCACCGGTCCGGAAGTCGGTATTATTTTTGGTCTGAAAAAATTACTATTTATGTTTTATATTTTATTTAACATTTTTGGAGCATGTATGCATGGTTTTTAGGGGTAGAAAGTAAGGAATATTTTTGGAGAATTTAGATAATTAGTGAATAGTGAATTATGGTGTTATATTAAGTGAGGACATTTGAGCAATTATTTTTTATGGAGGAAATTTGAGGAATTATTTTTATGGAATAAATTAGAGAGTTTTGTGGAGATAAATAATATTTTGAAGGAATTTAATTGGAGAATATTTGGAGAAAAGACCAAAACACCCTCCAATTTGGAGAAAAGACCAAAATACCCCTTAGTTGCTTTATTAAAGGCAACCATCAATTATTGAGCAACAAAATTTTCCTTCTTCTTAGCCTTACACGTTTCCTCCTCCTCCTCCTTCTTTTTCTTCTTCTTCTTCTTCTTCCTTTTCTTCAATTCTTACTTAGTAAACACTTAGTAAACACATCAAATTCACCCATCCAACTTGATTTAAGTACTAAATCTTAGAGAGTGAAGCTAGAGAAGTCATTTTTGGTGACTAATTTCAAGGAATTTGGTGATTTTTCTACTTGGGTCAAGTAAGTGATTTTATGATAAGTTAATTATTTTTGGGTTTAGAGTTTTCTTTTAGCATATACATGCTTAATCATGCTCCAATTACTTCTTTTATTTGTTTTCATTGTTTGATTTTGAGTTTATTACATGTAGAGGGTGGAGAGCCTTCTAACAAAGATAAGAGCAAGACCAAAGCTTGAGAAGCTTTGATTAAAGCTTGTTAAAGCTTGTTTAAGCTTGTTTTGAAAGTTAGTGTTCATAAACACACTTACCTTACTCAACTTTTTGATTTTGTGCCTTTATGCTATTATGTGGATATTTTGGGATTTTGTATGAAATGATTGATTTGTTGAATTTTGGTTGCAATTACATGCTCTTGGGTGATGTGTGATGAGTATTTATGTTGTGGTAGACATTTCTACCTTGTATCTTTGTTGTTCATGTTCCTTTCATGGCTAAAGTAAACTGAATTTGGGAAAAATGGGTTTTTGAGTGAGATTAAGGACCATTTTTCGATCCTTTCTAGTTTCCATTTGTGTCTGAGTCCTTCATAAAAGTTCTAGGTCTATCTCTTAGCTTTCCAACCCATCCTCTTGTGTCCAATTTGGAGATACATAGCTCAACTTATGGCTGAAACACCCAAACTGACTCTGTTTGTGTCGGGCCACATGCATCACTGAATTGAGTGCCCATTTTGACCACTATAATGACAAGATTAGGTTCTGAGTTTTTCATAAAAGTTGTTGCCCTGTGTCTTAAGAATTCTCTCGTTCTGGATTAGTTTAATTTGAGTGTTTGGTTTAGTAGGAATTCAATAAACATTGGACTTGGTTCTGCTGAATCAGGTCTGGTCTGTTAGTCTGTGTTCTTAGCTTTGTTTTGTTATCTTCCATATTGATCTGGGCTGTGATCCCTTCATAACATTTGTAGAATTTTGTTTTAGCTTTCTAATGACTCTGATTTCATTCAATTTGGAGACCCATAACTCATGTTATGTTTTAAAAACACAGCAAGGGTCAATGTTATTTTTATGCTGGAAATTTTCTATGTTAAGTCATTTTGTTTAAGTATGAGAATTTTTATGAATTACTTAAGTTTAAATTAAGTTTTTATTATGAGAAGACTAAAGAAAATGAATTTTATGAGAAATGTTTTTGGGCTCTAATATACTTGGTGTGGATTTGATGCATGATTTGATTTTATTATGTATGATGAGCATGCTCGGCATTTGATGCCATTATGATAAGAAGCTATGATCATATGATAGGCACGTGGGTGTCTTATGTTAGGGCGGACGCGCTCTATATGTTATGAAAAGGTTGGCGACTTAAGGTCATTATGAATAAGCTATGAAAACTTATCTGCTTCTTTTTCTCCTAAGTGTATGTGAGCCCTTGTAAAATATTTTTAAGGAAGTGAAATAAATGAGATCACATTATGTTAATAACTCTTAGTTTACCATAACGTATTTATGATATCAAATGAATTTGTAAAGCATGATGTGTTGGTGTACATATGTAATACATGTTCAAATTTAATGATTTTATGTATATAAATGATTTTTAAGTATGTTGTCATCACAACATTGGTTTGTTGTGTTTAATGAGCACCACTGAGTTTTATACTAAGCGCGTTGATTTTATCACGCGCAGGTTGGAGATTGTGCTTGCTGCTTAAAGATCTGAAGAGTAGCATCAGAGCTAGAGAGATATTTTGGTAGTTACTTAGTATTTTTTTTTTTTGTAACTAAGAATTATGGCATGTATAAGTATTACATTTTCGGAGACTGTATTAGTTAATTTATAACTTAAGCATATTGTTGTAAATTATTTTGGTGTATATATTGGGAGATAAACTTGGAACTTATTTAATGGTTAGAATATTAGAAGTTGATATGTTTAAATGCATCTATTTAATTGTTGAATATTAAAATGTTATTGAGGATATGAAATGATAGAAGTGCTATTGTGTTGTTATTGGAGTTTGATGGGGTTTGGAGTTTCGAATTGGGAGTGCTTTGCATTCATATGTTTGGCAACTTCTATTTTTAGGGGAAATTCTTGCAGTTTTTCTGTAGGACTCTCCCAAATCATTTTCAAAACAAAATATTATTACTTGCTAAACTTATGAATACTAAGTCACTTCTAATTCATAATATGATTGTATGATTTATATGTAGGTTAGGACGGTGCCTCCGGCACCGAATGTGGCCTCCACCGTTGGGTCTTTCGAGATCGGGCGGCGGGTGTTACAAAGACCATGGCTGAAATGCAAAGTGGGTGCAAGCTGAAAGCTTTAAGATCAGACAATTGGAAAGAATATGTTTCCCACGAGTTCCATAAGTTTTATGCAGATAATGGTATAGATCATCAACTGACTGTGACTTACTCAACACAACAAAATGACGTTTGTGAGAGAAAGAACAAATCAGTTGTAGAAATGGGAAGATGCTTGTTAGCCGAAAAGAAAATGTCAAAGAGTTTCTGGGTTGAGGTAGTGTCCATAGCAGTTTATTTGCTAAACAAGTTATCTACAAAAGTAGTGGAGAAGATGACACCTATGGAAGCTTGGTCAGGATTGAAACTAACTACCAAACACCTCAGGATTTTTGGATCAATCTGTTACATTTATGTTCCAGTAGTGAAAAGAACCAAGTTGGATCAAAAGGTTGAAAAAGTAATTTTCTTGAGTTATGCAACCACTTCTAAGGTTTATAGGGTTTATAACCTAAATTCAAATCAAACCCAAGTGAGTAGAGATGTTGTAATTGATGAATTTGCTCATTGGAATTGGGATTTGAAAAAGGTGGAAAAAGATGAGTATGTTACAGGTTATGTAGGATCTAGTGATAATCTTTCTAATTCCTTCAGCAATCAGGGATCTAACTTGGAAGTTGGTTAAAACAGTGGAAATTTCCACACTTTTTCCACTGTTGAGTCAACAACAGACACTATAATACTCAAAACAAGACCTTTATCGAAAATTTATGAATAGTGTAATCTTGCTATGGTGGAATCTTCAAGCTTTGAAGAACTAGAAAAACATGAAGACTGGAGACATGCAATGAAGCAGGAGTTGAAGATGATTTCCAAAAATCAAACTTGGGGTTTGGTTGACAAGCATGATAAGAGAAGAAAGCTATTGGAGTGAAATGGTTTTATAGGCTCAAGCTAAATCCATATGGGTCTGTTAACAAGCATAAGGCTAGACTTGTTGTGGAGGGCTACTCACAGCAACTAGGGTGGACTTTTGGTGATACTTTTGCACCTGTTGCAAGACATGAAACTATTAGACTTCTTTGGGCTCTTGCTGCACAAAAACAGTGGAAGATTTACTATTTAGATGTTAAATCGACATTCCTAAATGGTGAACTTGAGGAGGAGCTACGTGTTGAGCAACCTGAAGGCTTTAAGGTTGCTGATATGGAAGACAAGGTGTACAAGCTTCATAAAGCTGTGTATGGCCTTAAACAAGCTCCAAGGGCGTGGTATAACAAGATTGACTCTTATGGGTCCCGAATATATATGGCACAACCCAAGAGGGGGGGGTGAATTGGGTTTTCTAAAAACTGAAATAAATTTTAGAAATTCTAAATAAGAATTAGAATTCTAAGCACAGCGGAAAACACACGGAACTTTGTGAGAATAGAATATGGATTAGAATATCCTCACAATGTTCTAATTATAAAAGATAGAAAGTCTGTGCGAAGTGCAGATATTGATTAGAACAGCTTCTCACTGACTTATACACTATCAGAACTTCTTTAGGAAGGAAAGTTATAGAAATTTGAACTTCCTCATAAAGTTTGAGAAATCAAATAAAGCTATGTGAATGACAGTTATTAAATTCAGAACTTCTTCACAAAGCCTTAATAAAAAATCAGAACAACTTTATGATGGAGAGTTATCAAGATTTGAACATCCTCATAAAGTTTAGAACATTAAATAGAAACCCAATCAGTGAAATATACTGTGAATAGAACAACAGTTAGAACATGGTATATTCACTTTATTAGAATACCAGAGTTCTAATGTTCAGAACAGATAAGACTTATTACCGTTTTAGAACATCTGCATAATTAACAATTTTAGCGTTTCTAAAAATTAAACAAAAGTGTTATAGAGACAGTGTCAAGCAAACTTCAGAAATAAAGAGATCAACACAGAGAATTATAGTGGTTTGGCAGTAACTCACCTACATCCACTCCCCAAGACGCATCTTGAGATCCTCAACTAAGTTATCTCTTTTAAAGGGTAAGAGACAAACCAACAGTACAAGGCAATAGATCAAAAACCTAGATCTACCCTTTTGTCCCACTAGATTTTCCAAAGGTTCTAGTTAACCTCAACCCTTTCTGTTTTTGGTAGAGTACAGAAAACTCGATTCAAGACATTACTATCCCACACATGGAGAAGGTCGCTTGATAACCTCTATCTCAATAGCTTCTAACCTAAGCTATTTCACACAAAAGTTTAACAAATAAAGAGCCTGTCTACTATAGATTACACAATCTAAATAGACAGAAAGAAACGCCCATATAAGCACAGGAAAAAACAGTTTTATCAGATTAGAAGATCGATTAGAACACAGAACTGTTTTTCAAAAGTAATTGTAAAAATTCTTTTCACTTTAAATATTGAAAACGTTAAGTGTAGAGATGAAAAGAAAATGGGGGTAGAGAGTAAGTTTTGAGAGATAAAGATTCGTTCAATGAGAGAGTGCTCTTAAAACAAAAACTCTTACTTCACCAATGTTCAAGACGTGAAAGCTTCTTTATATAGAGTTAAGAAGCTGTCGCCTTTTGGAAAGAGATAGAAATCAGAATATCTTCTTTCCTTATTTAGAAGATATGAAAATCTTTGTTACCAACAATGTATTTTATCCTTTTTGGTAAGAGAATAAAATACAATTTTGCTTTCCTTTAAACAAGAGATTTTCGGCAGCAATATTTGGAAAAAATATTTTTGCGGAAGGATGTTCTTACTAAAACCGAAAGAGATTCTCTTTCGTTTTTAAGGTAAGAAAATAATTTTAAGTTCTTTAGATCTTTGAAAATATATTTCCGAAAAGTGTGTATGATTGTATTACCAAAAACATTAGAGAAGAGATTTCTTTAGTTTTAGGAAAACAAATCTTTTCGATTTAAAGGAATATTTTCGAAAATAAATTATTTGAAGAAAACTAATTTTCTGAAAAATATTTTTGAGAGAGAAATAGATTTTTGTGCTCATATATGGATTTTCTCTCTATCCTACAAAAATATCCTAAATACCTAGCTACTAGGATCTTCGAAATCTTCACACTCAATGTAGGACTTGCCTTTTACGATTTCTTTCCAAAGAAATTCTGCATAAAATAAAATTAGCACAAATAACATAATTTAAATTTATTTGTTTTGTATTAATCATCAAAATCCGAGATTTGACCCTTGAGCCAACAATCTCCCCCTTTTTTATGATGACAAAACCAATAAATTTAGTAATCATAAAAGCATGTGCTCCCCCTGAATTTTATGCATATAAGTTCTAATCATGCCAAAAGATTTTTAGAATAAAGCAAATTAGAACATGTATTTTGCTCCCCCTGAATAAATGCAATAAAACTGTTTCATGAAAATTAGAACTAGGGAGGCCTTTTTAGAAAATGATTTTAGAACTAGCAAAAATAGGCAAGATATTCTAAGTTCTAACAATCAGAGCATATATATATTAGAACTAGCAGAGATTGACAAGATGTTCTAAGTTTTAATAAACAGAACATATGGTCAGAGCAAAAGAATAGAAACTGATATTAGAAATAGAACAAAGGATCTTATATTCAACCTGCAAAACAGACGTTAGAATAAGAATCTAAGTTCTAAAAACACACAGCTTACCATATAGAAAATATAGCTCACCAAAATAGACCATATTAGAAAACGATAAACATACAGATTAGAAAATATAAGCATACAGATAACTACTAAGATATAAGTACTTTGGTTACCAAGTACGTACCAATAGTGTTCAAAGTACCACCAAAATACCTGTTCTCCCCCTTTTTGTCATCATGCAAAAGGGTTAGACACAATCACAGCAAAAATAAAAAATAAACAATTCCACAAATATAATCCTACGAAGATAAAGCAAAAATAAATTGTTCAAAAACATATAAGAAACAAATCAGAGAGGCTTAGAAGCAGTTCTAAGTCTCTTAGAACTTCTCAGGTTCTGAGCTGGAACAGTCTCAGAAGAACTCTCTGGCCTTTTAGAAGAAGGGTGTAGTGGAGGCTTCCAATTTCAGAAGTCTAGCTGGAAGCCTACTATATCTAACAGCTACCAGGCCTGATTTGCTATTTGCTACTCGTGCTTTATCAAGGTTTATGCAAGCACCAGGGCAAAATCACTAGATAACAGCAAAAAGAGTGGTCAGGTATGTTAAGGGAACTTTGGATTATGGAATCTAGTGGCGCACGCCACACGTAATGGTGCACGGATCTTTCCTTGATCAGAGAACTCAGAAAAGTGCATTCAGAGAGGTCTGGGAAGAAGTGGCGTGTGCCACAGCACTGTGGCTTGTGCCACTAGTGCTGTGGCTTGTGCCACTAGTGCTGTGGCATGTGCCACAGCATGTGGTTAGCGCCACTAGCACCTAGAAAATCTCTTTCTTGGTTGATCACGGGTTCCCTCGCAACCAAACTTAAGAATTGTGATTTAACACCAAAATGAAAAGGAAAAGGTGTAAAGGAAGGGTTTAGACTTTCAGTTTACCTTGTTTTGAGGAAAAACTTGAGATTTGGATCACAAATAGAAGAAACACCAAAGAACTTGATTCTTTGATTAATGATCCGAGTTTCGTTTAATTGATTAGTGTTTTGGGAATGATTGATTGCCAAACCCCACTGAAGTTCTGTGTATAAAAAAGGGATCTCCCTCAATACAAATCAATAACACTTGCTAAGGATTTACATTGAGGGGTTTTTGAGAATAAAAATTGCAAGAGTTTGGCTAGGCAACCAAAAATCCCTCTCTAACCTATTCCCTCATACATCTATTTATAGGCAAATGGGGAATATTTTGCCCATTTTTAGGGCTTAGGTGGCAAATGCCACTGGTGGGCCCAAAAATGGGTCAATCTGATTTTCACAAAATCAGCTTGGGTGGCTCGCAAAATGAGGCAGTGTATCGAGACGTCCCACGGGCGTACTCGAGACGCGTTTCTAGGCCCTGTTTTGAAGCAAACCCTGAAAACGTGAAAATGGCCCAATAGGTTACATTTCTTAAACTCGAATCATTGGTCCGAGAATCAAATTCATTGGATATCTCAAACTCATTTTATAAAAAAAAGGTTATCATCACTGATAGGTGTTATTGTTATAGTATTTTTAATATAGTTTTTATTAGGATTTTTAGTATTTTTAATTACTTTAATTAGTTTTTATTTAGTTTTATTTATGTTTTTGTTCAAAGCTTCCTTGAATCATATTTCACTTGATCTTGAGGAAATTTGTAGGATTCTGATACAGAAAAGAACAAAATCAAGCAAAACTCTCAGGGTCTAGCACGCCTTGGTCGTGCAGCTTAGCACGCCCGTGCAGGATTAGGGAAATCAGCATGGAGACTCAGAGCCTAGCATGCCCAAGCCGTGCTATCTGGCACGCCCGTGCTAAAAATCGAGTGTTGTTTTGGCTTGAAAACGCCATTCAGTCCCTACCACTTGCATGGATCCACCTGAGATATTTTTCTGACGTGCAAAAATCAAGTTTAAATCCTATTCAGACACTGGGAGAGTCTTAATTGGGAAGAAATACAAAGCATAAACAGTTTCTATCTCCAAAAGATTACTTACTCAATAAAGATTCACTTTTCTAAACGAACTAATAAAAGAAATTGGATAGAATTAAGTGAAGTCAAAATCCCTAGTAGTTTTTAATCCTTGATTTCTTTTAATCAAAATTGTCGTGCTTGATTTCTTTTTATTATCTTTTATTTATTGAATTTAATTTCTTAAAATAATTTTTCTAAATTGCCGTTTAAATAATAGTAGGTTAACATAATTTTGGTACTTGATACACAGTCCTCGTGGGAACGATACTCTACTCACTCTTTATTACTTGTTGCGATTTCGTACACTTGCGAATATCACTGTCAAGTTTTTGGCGCCATTTTTGAGGATTGGTGTCACCAATATCAATACCAATTAACCTATTATTAATTTAGACATTTTTTTATTTTTATTTTTTTTGTTAATTGAAATATTTGTTTATATTATTTGTAGTTTTCTTTTTTTATTATTATTAATTTTTATTTTCATTATTTTCTTGCGAAGTATTTTGAGATGTTTCATCAACAAGTAGTCACAAGTTTTATTCAACAACATTCAGAGCCATTTTATTCCGCTTGGGCAAGATTTAATGAATTGTCGGAGAGATTTCCTTATCATAATTTTACAAATAAATATCTCACTTACATATTCTACTGTGAATTAGATGAAGAAACTAGAAGTTGGGTAGATAATGGAGTTTCGGCAACCAGTATTCACCTTCTAGAAAGTAGCTATGAAGATGTACTTTACATGTTAAATGATATGACAGATTTTGACTACTGTTGGCATTGTGATCCTTAACTGCAGGGTTGGAATCACCAATATCCTCCAAATTTTGAGTATGAAGAAGAGAAGCAGAAGAATTTAGAGGATTTGATTGCTACCCTTACTAAATCTCACCTGGAAGTTATGAATGAAACTCGTGAGAGTTTTAAGATCCAACAAATGGCAATAAAGAATTTGGAGGTACAAGCAGCGGAATTGATAATCATGGCAACTAATGGATATCAAGATGATGAGTGCAAGGTGAATTATGAGAAAACTTCTTGGGAAATTGCACTTTTAGAAGAAGTAAAGTCTACATGTGAAAAATGTAACTCCTTTGAAGACAGATTAAATCTCACTTTCTTGTTTCCAGACATGATTATTAATGACCATGAAAAATGTGAGGTACAGCTGGAAGGGACATTGGAAGAGAGTTTAAATGAAGACAAGCAGCAAGCAATATTGGTAGATGAAGAAATAATTGAGACTATTGATATGAGCTTATCAATGGTTTTTATACATACACCACCAGAAGATTCTTTCTTTCCAAAAATACTAGCTTCAATAAATTGTATTCTCCATGATCTAATACAGTTTTTTCCCCAAGTTCATCATTCTAAGTAAGATGTTGTTGATAAGATGAGCATAAATTTTCTCAAACTAGCCAATTTGAGGGCATTTTCAACCAAGATCCATGTGTGATATTACATGATACATACTATAGGCAAAAGCCGTTATTTTATAAACTTCTCAAAAGTCGAGTCTAAAGACTTTAAACAAAACGCTAATGGGAGGCAACCCATCATTTTCTTCGTTTTCCTTTGCAATTTTTTTTATTTTTTATTATTATTTGTATTTTTCATTTTTTTTTTCCATCTTTAAACCATTATTTTTTTTATTTTGGTGTTTTATACTCATGTTGCAGGTCAAGGAAGGATTCAAAAGGCTTGAAAACTGATTGAAAGTGCCAGAGTCAGGCTCTAGCACGATCAGGGCGTGCTATCTAGCACCCCCATGCTGTCTCCAGAGACAATTACACCCATAGTTAGGCTTTAGCATCCCCAGGCCGTGCTACCCAGCACCCCCGTGCTACACATCATCCTTGTCAGCAACCCCAGGCCATGCTGCATATTTTTTTTAATCGTCCTCGCTTTCTATTTTTCTTTTCTGTTATTTATGATTATTATTATAATTATGTTTTTTTTTTGTTTCACTATTAATTTTTATATTTATTTATTCATTTTTATGTTACTTTAGTTCCTTTTTATTTTTAGAATTTAGCATTTGGATCTAATGCGCTTAGCTTCCTTGAATTTTATTGTATTTTTCAATATAATGATGGTAAAGTGTTCTCAACTCTATTTTATTTTTACAACTTGTTTTGATAATATATGATAAGTTTGGGAAAATGGTTTTATTTTTATACACATTGGGGACAATGTGCTAGATTAAGTTGGGGGAAGGAAAATTTTAATTAAAATTTTTTATTATTATTATTTTGTTTGTTTGTTTTTATTAACTTAATATAGTTGGAATAATTGTGAGCAAACTTGAAAATTATCATAATTTAGTAACTTGTGATAAATTTAGTTATTTTTCTAGTCTAGTATGTTTGAGCTTTAATTTAAATTTTTGACTTAACATGATTTTTTGATTTAACCATTTGTTTTTAAGACCATCAACACTGATTTTTGTGAATTTTATGATAAATAGGTATGTTTTAACAAAATTTATTTAAACTTAGCATTCCTAGAATAAATTAGAATTCCCTTTGAGGTAAACTTTTAAATGCTTACTTTTAGAAAGAGATGATTTAGACATTTTTTATTGTGCTTCATATTTAGCCCAGACCACTTAAGTTAAAGTATGACTTTTGCAACCAATTTGAAGCCTATATTCAAATTTTGTTGTTCACCCTTATTAAACCTAGCCATTAAACCAACTTAATTTCTTACCTTAAGTGCAATAATGTCTAATTGAAGGATTTGATTTTTATTAAAATATAGCAACAAAAGAGAAAATTTCATTAATACTAGCAAGTGAAGCAAGCAGAAAAACTCAAAGAGAAACACCCATAAAAAAAGCAATCAATCAAGAATTTAAGTTTGGGGAATTAAAGCAAGGAGAAAATTATAGAAGTATTATGAAGAGACCTTGAGCTAGTGAAGAATTTCAAGATTAATCTCCCTTTTTACAAATAAAAATTTGTTTTGATATAATGAAAATCTTGATATTATGTATTCTTTGTGCTTTTTGTCTGTTCTTTTATCCTTTTGTTTTCTTTGTTTAGCTAAAAGTATATCCATAAAACCCTATTATAACCTTAATAAAAGACCTTTTGATCTTTTTAATTGTATGCATTTCGATTGTGAAAAATGGATGACTAATTTTGCCTATAGGAATGTTGAATTTATATTGTTAAACATCTTATTTAAATGATAAATAATTTTTGAAAAATTCATATTCTATTTGTCATAGGTTGAATAATTATTGGTGTTGAAAATCTTATTAACTTATGTTTAAATTAAGGAATGTGTTTTATTGGAAATTGAATTTTTGCTAAAATATAATTAGCATGGGAAACACTTGATTTATTCTCATGTTAATGATTTTTGATACTTTTGAAATTGTGAACAATTATCTCTAACCATATTAAGCTAGCTTTTTTAGTTTGTTTAGCTTGTGTTTTTCTTTTGTTTTTAGTTTTGTTGGTTGAAGACAAGCAATGGTTTAAGTTTGGGAAATTTTGATAGGTGTTATTTTTATAGTATTTTTAATATAGTTTTTATTAGGATTTTTATTATTTTTAATTACTTTAATTAGTTTTTATTTTGTTTTATTTATGTTTTTGTTCAAAGTTTCCTTCAATCATATTTCACTTGATCTTGAGGAAATTTGTAGGATTCTGATACCGAAAAGAACAAAATAAAGCAAAACTCTCAGGCTCTAGCACGCCCTGGCCGTGCAACTTGGCACGCCCGTGCGGGATTAGGGAAATCAGCATGGAGACTTAGAGCCTAGCACGCCCAAGCAGTGCTATCTAGTACTCCCGTGTTAAAAATTGAGTGTTGTTTTGGCTCAAAAACACCAGCCAGTCCCTACCAGTTTAAATCCTATTTAGACACTGGGAGAGTCCTAATTGGAAAGAAATACAAAGCATAAAAAGTTTCTCATCTCCAAAAGATTTCTTACTCAATAAAGATTCACTTTCCTAAACGAACTAATAAAAGAAATTGGATAGAATTAAGTGAAGTCAAAATCCCTATTAGTTTTTAATTCTTGATTTCTTTTAATCAAAATTGCCTTGCTTGATTTCTTTGTTTTATCTTTTATTTGTTGAATTTAATTTCTTAAAATAATTTCCCTAAATTACCGTTTAAATAATAGTAGATTAACATAATTTTGGTACGTGATACACAGTCCTTGTGGAAACAATATTCTACTCACTCTTTATTACATGTTGCGATTTCGTACACTTGCGAATATCACTGTCAATCATTGAGTCCTTTTGGGGCAAAGATTGAGCGTCTACAGTTTGCCCTCACTTTGATGATATGTTGCTTTTCAAGTAAAATGTCATCAAAGTGTAAAGTAGACGCGTAAGTAAGAAAATACTTAACTGATTTGCGTGGCACGCACGACTTTGATGGATGAGGTGAGCCATTTTGGCGGCTTTGTTGATGTGGATTACCATTATGGCATTCGACAGGCGATCGGATTGCGCGATGATGATTGTCGATGACTTCTGTGGCTGTTTGTGCCAGATGGCGGCTTTAATTTGAAAATGCTCCACCGTGGGAGGTTGTCGTTTGGCCGGTGCCCAGGGGGACTTTGAAAACCTACCTCGGAGGACTTATAGTACCATTACGGCATTTGACCAGTGGCGAGTTGCGTCATGGAAATTGTTGACGGTTTCTGCGGTTAACTGCGCCAGTTGGCGGCTTTGATTTGAGAACGCTCCACTTCGGCAGGTTATTCAATGGACGATGCCCAAGGGGACTTTGAAAACCTGCCCTGGGGGACTTACGGTACCATGACGCCATTTGAAGGGCGAATGAGTTGCGTCATGGTGGTTGTTGATGGTTTTTGCGGCTATCTTGCACCAGTTGGCGGTTTTGATTTGAGAATCTCCACTTTGGGAGGTTGTCCTTCGGACGGTGCCTAGGGGGAGTTTGAAAACTTGCCTCGGGGGATTTGCGGTACCATTACGGCATTTAAAGGGCAGATGAGTTACGTCATGGTGGTCATTGATGGCTTCTGCGGCTATCTTGTGCCAGTTGGCGTCTTTCATTTGAGAATGCACTTCGGGATGTTGTCCTTCGGACGGTGCCCAGTGGGACTTTGAAAACCTTCCTCGAGGGACTTATGGTACCATTACGGCACTTGAAGGGCAGGTGAGTTGTGTCATGGTGGTTGTTGACGGTTTCTGCAGCTATCTTGCGCTAGTTGGCAGCTTTGATTTGAGAATGTTCCACTTACAAATGTGTAATTTACGTTATAAAAATGTGTAAATTTACGTGAGTTCATGTGAATTTTTATGAATGTATTGAAAATTGTGTTGTGACATGCAAAATGAGGAGGCTTACTTGTGGCCAGCGGTGTGTTGCCCCTACTTAGGTGGCTAGCCGTTGACGGGTTGCCGGCTAAGTACGAGAGCTGGTCACGGTTAATGGACTTTTGGATCAAACCATGTCCGAAGGCTTAAGTAGGGCCCATAGGCCACTAATTCCTATAAAAGGTGAAAGTGACATCACTTTATCACTTTCAACCTTTCTTATTCTTTCTCTTTTCAAATTTTCTCTCTTTTCTCTTTTCCACTCTTTTGCAACTCGAACTCATGGCTATCGAAAACGTTATGAATTGGCTTCTTGGTGATGCAATGATCGACCTTGTGACTCGCCCTGTGAGCCATGGAATGAAGTTATGGAATTCGTTCCGGATGCAGGAACTACAATCAGTTTGCAGCACGATTTGCTTAGTCATCTTTGCTGGGGCACAATAGAGGTATTTCGATACCTTTTCTTTGTTTTTCATGCATTATTAGGACTAGAAACATGCAAATATTAGGTTAGAAGTTAGAAAATAGATAGAATTTTACCTGATTTTGGCATTTTGGGCGTTTTGGGCATGTGACAGGCCACTGTGGCTTGCACCACTTTGAATGGCATTTGGCTGGATTGCAGGCTTGTAGGGTGCTCCATGGAGCTTGTGGCGTCGTTACTTCTTTGTGGCTCGTACCACATTGTTTCAAATTTGCAATTTTTGACCTTTTTCCTTACTTACATGCATCAAAACACAAAAGCATGTGCTTTTGCATTTTATTAATATACTTACAGTGGTTTATTTATGCAAAAGGGTGCAAGGCATGGAAAATTTGGCAGCAACACCTTTGTAGCCGGTGAATGGTTTGACCGGCTCCCCAAGTGGGTCTAGGAACACGGTCGAGAGGTAGGCTTTGGCCATTTCGTGGATACTCTTCCTTGGGTGCAGGGGCAGACTGTGCCGTCCAGCATTCTAGCGTTGATGGAGCGGTAGATGGACACCATACATACTTTCCATATGCCATTCGATGAGGTGACTATCATGCCGATTGATTTTGCTGCTATCACAGGATTACCGTTTGGAGGACGGTCAGCGGTCTTTGATGACAAGATGAGGACACACTGGACCGTCCAAGCCTGCGAGTGAGCCTCTGAGCTGCCATTGGCATGGAGCACACTATTTTTAACCAGAAGGTCAGGTATCAGAGTATATATACTCATTATCAAGAGATGCCTCTAGAGCGGGTAGTTGAGATGGATGTAGACATGGTAGCACGAGCCTAGTTATTCTATATGTTGTCGACTACCTTATTCATGAACCATGATAATGATGCAGATTTGATACTGCTACCACCATTACAGGACCTGGATGCTACCAGGCAATTTAACTAGGGAGCTGTCGCTTTGTCTGATCTGTACTATGGCATGGATCTGTAAGTCCACGGGGCGCACTTGAAGGTCGACTACAAGCGGTTATTGAGGTCATATATTTTGGTTATTCTTCGCTTTCTGCTTTTATTCTTGCTTTTCCTTTTACTCATTGATTTCTGGGCTATTTATGATGCATATTCGAGCTTGTAAGCACAAAGTCCTCCCTATGCCTCGCCTGTTCGGCTTCGAGGGCGGTGTGAATGTAAGGACTCTTCCTCAAGGCCAAGCATGTCGGTACAGCAGGAGGTATTCTCATACTACCTCGGATGGCAGCTGCTGAATGGCTTGAGCTGGGATCGGGTAAGTCGCTACCCCCCTTTGTTTATTACAACTTTCTTTCGTTTTGTTGTTTTTTTCTTTCTCTCTTTTTCTTTTTTCTTTTTTTTTTTATTTTTTGCTTTTTTTTTCCTTTTTTGTCTTGTTTAGTCCTTTTCCCTTTGTTTTTTTTTTTTTGTTACAGATAGAGAGATATCCATGGGGAGACGCAGGTGACTTTCTCGATTTCATCTAGGCAGCTGTCGTCTATCAGCATAGACATTTTCTCCTCCTGGGTTTATTCTACGACATGTATTATCTAAGAGAGAGGGGATATGAGTGGGAACTTGTCTCAGATAGGAGGAGAGCTCCTCATGACGTCCCATATTACATGCTATCCACCAGGTCCATCTGGCTGGAGCAGCACATTGCAGCTACTCAGAGAGGGCCAGCTGCCACAGATCACCTGACAGCCTTTGTGCCTGGTGCTTATGCTGTATTTGTGCGGACTCAGCTCCTAGTTCACATCCCTCCTCCAACTGAGTTTGATCCTTTTGCTGAGGCAAATGAGTTAGATTGAGGCCAGGGCGCTGCCCCGATACAGGTGGATTGCATCTCTTTTATTCTATTATTGGCTTTGCCCCAGTTTCTTCCATTCATAAATTGTGCCTTTCTCTTATAGTAGCAGCAACAGTGCGGTAAACGCGTGATTAGAGGTTTCGAGCCCAAAGCTCCGGATACGGCTGTTACTGTCGGCACGCCGGAGCATGGGCCAGGTGCCTCGTTCTCCTTCATTCTGGATCGCACAGGTCAGCCTGCGCAGGACATGTTAAAGATGCATCTTGTGAGTTCGTATTGAATGTCACCACCTAGTTGCACCTATGAGGGTAACTTCAACTCTTTATTATGATATCTGCTCTTTATTATTTTGTTTACTTATTGTCTGCCCCTGCCCCTGTCTTATTCTACAGGTGTCTATTGACGACTATAATGAGGTGTGCCAACTGTACGAAGTGGCGCACTTGAAGTTGGCCGTAGCGAGGTTCTCAGATGAGCATGTATCTATAAGTATAAACAACAACACAAGAAAAATATGCGATGCATATGCCATGTATGCATGAAATGCATTTACTAATGCTTATAAATATGTGCAGAGAGCTGGCCTGGCACCCTGTGCTGGTCGAGGTCAGGGGAAGCAGCGCGGCAGGCATGCTGGTTGCAGAACTGGACGCAGATAGGTGGCCATTGAAGAGGCCAAGAAGATCAACAACGATAATTCAGAGGAGACAGCTTCCAACATGTCTTGAGTTGGCTGCCCTAGTCTTCTTTTTCTTTCTTTATATATATATATATATTGGCAGTCTGGACCAAAGTCGTAGAATTTCTTTGTAAAGAATGATTATTCTCTGTCTTCTTTTATATGAAGGCCCTAAAAGCCAATTTCTTTACATGTTCTTGATTGATATTGGTATGTTCGAGCTTTATAGCTGTTATTTACATTGCTTGATGAATATGAGAATTGAAAAGCGACAAAACAAAATATGCTCCAACTGACTGCTAGCTAGTGGCATGCGCCACTAGTGCTGCAATGGCAACCAGCTGTCAATTTGTCCTTTCATTTCTTTGCTATAAAAGCCTATAATACTTTTACACGTTGCAAAAGCTCTCTTCTCATTTCAAAAGAAGACTTCACTCAAAAACTTCTCCAAACTTCTTCTTTCTTCCTTATTTTCCATGGATTGCTCATTGGCGCCTGCATTTGAAGCACTATTCCACAGTCTTAGCCACAAAGATTAGGATTTGCTTTCACCATTTGAACTCAATGGGCTAAGCTACTACTGAAACATTTGGGTCCAACCTGGAGTGATGCAATGGTTGATAAACCACTTTGATTCCTTAAATAACTTATTCCGCCATAATGACTTCGAGATTTGCCCTTAGTGTGAAGAATCTAGCATCATTTCTGGGAGAATATCATGGTGGAAGAAGTTCCTATGGTGCCAAGGTTGGATATAGACCCTACTTCACTAATACCGCTTATTTTCGATTTCTCAGCCAATGAGATTTCATCATATGACTTTAGAGCTGATGTCGTGCCCCTGTGACCACTTGTTGATCGTGTAATGAATATGGACCGCACGAGCCCATACTGGCCTTCTCTTGTCTGCTTCTGTATTCTTAGTCAGTACACTCAGTGGCATTGATGGGTATGGCATCCTCGGACTAGTGCCATAGTCGAGTAGATGGCTAGACGTCGTACGCCGTTTCCACTTATTCTAGTTGAAACATTTATTTGGTTGGGAGAGCATGCATGGGACCCTAACTCGGTACTTGGTCCGATGGGGAGTCCACTTTTACTATAGGTAAATGCATTTTTCTTTTACTTTATTTTCTTATTCTTTTATTTATACTTCCTTTTTTCATATGCTCTAACTTTTGCTTAAGCGACGCTTTGCGAGTTTTTGACTTAACGAGCTTTTCTTTTTTTTCTTTTTTTTGAATGCATTTGTAGTTATGGGCTTTTGAGAAGCTACAAGTGATGAACGCACCATCGAACCACTAGTTTCTTTTTACACAATCTATGTGCCTCTGTGTGATTTGACCATGGCGGTGGCTTATTATCCCAGCCGAGTAGCTAGGCAGTATGATCGTCATTAGGCTGTCCCTAATTACACGTGTTCGAGAGTGCCCTTATTACCCAATAATTTTTGTCTCACTTTATTTCTAGTTGGCCTAGTCGCACGATTGTATCTATTTTTGATGTGGCTGACACTTCTTCCTTAGACTTGTACTGCTCTTGGCTGTAGGCTTATTTTGGAGTCATTCTGATTCAGAGTCGGTTGATTTGTTAACAACTAGATTTATGTTAGGACCCAACATGTAGATGCTTTTATCTTGCTTTTTAATGAAATGTACTAGATAATTATTGATAGTGCAATTATATGAATGTATGCACTTATTATGAATGAAATTTCTTTGGCTTGAAAATGCTTGATATAGTTCCTGCTATTTTATTGCATCAAAGTAAATTCACAACATTTGCAGGTTAACATAAACTTAGCAGAACACGCTTTAAAGTTAAAAAGAACACAATAGGTGAATTCATTAATTGGGCTTTGCCATATACGTTTCAAGCTATACATAAAATTTTTTTAGCCTATCCAAATTGAGAGGTTTGGTAAATTTATTGTCTTCCATTTCTGATAGTTTCGCTGCACCTTTGGAAAACATTCTCTTGATAAAAAATGAGCCTTCCTAATTGGGCTTAAACTTCCCCCTTGGGTCATGAGTGTTTGGCCGCATCTGTTTCAGAACCAAATCCCCTGTTCTTAGTTGCTTCGAATGGACTCTTTTGTTGACGTACTTAGCTATTGTCCTTTTATAAATTTGATCCATTAAGCCTTTTTCCATCTAGGAGTGCTAATTCTTGATGGTAATTTTTTGCCCATTGACATTCTGGAATCTTGGACTCCATCATTATGCGCAAGGACTGCACTTCTATCTCTATTGGTAGCACAACTTTCATTCCGTAGACTAGAGAGTAAGGAGGTGGCCCATTCGCATATTTGGCTGTGCTCCGGTAACCCCATAAAGCATACTGAAGCTCATTTGCCCATCACGATAATTTTCTGTCATTTCCTCAATATCTTCTTGATGTTTTTATTTGTGGCTTCCACTGCTCCATTAGCTTGTGGTCTATAAGGTGAAGATTTATGATGTTCAATTTCAAACTTCTCTAATAGAGTCTTTACTTCTGTTTGGAACTAAACTCCATTATCTGTCACTATATGATGGAGGATTCCATATCTGCAGATTAGGTTCTTTCCAATAAATTTGGCCATTTGCTTGGCGCTGATGTTTTTGAAAGATTCTGCTTCGACCCATATTGAGAAATAGTCTACTGCAACCACTATAAACCCGTGTCCGTTAGAAGTAGGTGGCGAAACCTTGCCAATGATATCTATTCCCCAAGCTACGAACGGCCATGGCGAAATAGAAGGATATAATTCTGAAGGCGGAATGTGACTCAGGTCTCCGTGAATTTGACATTTGAAGCACCTCTCACAAAAGAAATACAATCTCTTTCCATTATTGACCAGAAGAAACCCTGTTTGAGAATTTTCTTAGCTAGCGCTTTTCCATTCATGTGGGTGCTGCAAACCCCTGCATGGATTTGTTCCACGATCCTTTCAGCTTCTTTCCTTGATACGCATCTTAACAATACCTTTGTCTGACATTCTTTTGTACAACTGGCCATTTAAAACTGCAAATTGTAATGCCAAATATTGTATAGCTCTTCTGTCATCTCTAGTAGCTGAATCTGGGTATAGCCTTTTAGTCATCCACTATAGGACATCATAAAAAAATGGTTGTACTTCTTCCTTAATATCCATAATTCTTTTGCCTTCATAATATGGGATGCTACCTGAAGACATCATAAATGATTTCTTAGGCATAACCAAAATCTCTTCCCAAGCTGATGCTAAATTAGCCAAGGCATCTGGTACTCGATTGTTTACTCTACTTGTGCGTATGAAAGTCACCCTTTTAAAGTTTTGAATAACAATTTGCAGGTAGTCAATACAAGGTTTCAGCCTATCTTCCTTAACTTTCCAATTACCATTAGCGTGCTCAATGACCGGTTTAGAATCACCAATCACCTCAACTTCTTCAGCTTAACTGCAATCAAAGCTTGTAACCTAAATAAGCACGCTTCATATTCTGCCATATTATTCGTAATTGCAAACTGTAACCTCTTCAACATCGGGATAACTTCTACTTGTGGAGATTCTAGCAAAATGCCTCCTCCAGCTCTCATATTATGAGCTGAACCATCAAAGTAGAGCTTCCATTCTTTCTTCTCTATAAAGTTCAAATGTTCATAAGGAAAGTCAATCTCCCATTCCTCACTGTCTTCTAATGGATGTGCTGCTAAAAAGTCTGCAACTACTCGTCCTTTGACGGTTTTCTTTGTAGCATATTCAATATCAAATTCTTACAGTAGGAGTAGCCATCTTGCTAGTTTTCCCACTAGTGCTGGTGTTCCATACAAATATCTGACTAGATCCATCCTTGAGACTGCTATTACCTTATAAGACTGAAAGCAGTGTCGAAGTTTTTTGGTAGCACATACCATTGTTAAGCAAGTTCTTTTAATCAAGTTATATTTTTGTTCATTTGGAAGAAGCTTTTTGCTAAAGTAATACACTGCCTTCTCAATACCGGCTTCATCAACTTGTGCTAACATGGCTCCAACTCTAGCATCTTCCACTGTCAAGTACAGAATAAGGGTTTTCCTAGCTTTGGTGGGCACAAAATCGAGGGACTTGACAAATATTTCTTGATTTTATTGAAAGCTGTTTGACAGTGATCATTCCACTTTACTGGCTGATCTTTCCTTAAAAGCTTGAAGATTGGATGACATACTATAAGCAACTTCGATATGAACATGCTGATATACTGAATCTTTCCCAAAAAGCTTCTCACTTGTTTTTCCGTCTTGCGGCTCCATCTCTTAGATAGCCTTGATCTTGTCTGGATCGATCTCTATTCCTTAGTTGCCACTATGAATCCTAGCACTTTCCCGGAAGTCACCCCGAACATAATTTCTTCGGGTTTAGCCGCAGCTTGTATTTAATCACTCTGTCCATGAACTTCTCCAGGGTTACTAATGCTCTTTTGGTGTCTTCGTTATGACAATCATATCATCAATTTACACTTATAACTCCTTATGGATCATGTTATGAAATAATGTAGTTGTCATCCTTTGATAAGTAGCCCCAGCGTTCTTTAAGCCAAACGACATCACCCGGTAGCAGAAAGTACCAAACTCCGTCACAAATGTTGTCTTGACCTTGTCCAAGAATGCCATAAGAATCTGGTTATATCCTGCAAACCCATCCATAATAGAGTAGCATCCCATTATTGCTGCACTATCAATCAGGATATCAATATGAGAGAGAGGAAAATCATCCTTCGGTGATGTTTTGTTCATATCCCTGTAATCCACACATATTCTGACCATTCAATCTTACCTAGGAACTGGGACTATGTTCGCCAACCATCTGGATAGTGAACACTTCTAAAAATCCTGTGTTTATCTGCTTGGTCACTTCCTCTTTAATCTTCTTGGCCTATTTTGGTCTTAACCTTCTTTTTTTCTATTTCACTGGCTTAGCTCCAGGATACAGAGAAGTTGTGTGTTTAGCTATAGATCTGTCTATCCCTAGCATGTCCTTATAACTCCATGCGAAGGCTTCCTTTTTGTCCATGAGTAAGCCTTTGAAATTTTGTGTTTAACTCCGATGTTAGGTTTGGCCGAATTAATAGAATTTGTGGATCATCTTTTGTGCTAATATTAAATTCAAGCATGCATGATGAGTTAATGTCAAATATGCGCATGTGCTTATCTACTTGATGAATGGAACCATCAGGAAAGACATCAAATATGTAAGCAAAATTAAAATCTATTTTATTAAATAGCATAGACATTTCATTATAATCGGATTCATCTCTAACAGAAATAGTCCCATCAGTAGAGGCTTCAGCTTCCTCAAAGCTTTCCTCGATATAGACCCTTATTGCTTTTAAAACTTGCTCAACAGGGTCCTCTTCTACTTTGTTGGCGCTTGCCTTCTCTTCATTACTTTCTTCTTCCTTTACTTGGGCAACTCGTTCCTCTTCTTGTTCTTCTTTCTTCTTCTCTTTCTCCTCAGCTGCTCGTGGCCCTTCAACCCCCTCTTTCTCGGGTTCTCTCACTTTTTCTTTCTGCTCTTCCTCTGATTAGACTTTGGTTCCTTGGGCTCAACTGCCAAGATGTCAATCACATTAACAAAAAATTTCAAGACCAGGGTCTGTCTTTCCTTCATGCTCAAAAGGCTCTATCAGCAAACATGGAGAGGAATGCTCACTTGAACGGACGAATCGTCCATCCTTATCCAACCAGCCGTATGTGTTCGATGGTGTGCTCCCAATTTTATACCCCAAGCCCATGCGATTTCTCTGAGTGTGGATCTCAGGTAGCTCTGTACTGCCTTGCTGATTCTTTTTGAGCCCTCTTCGTTCTTCATAGTTCATTTTCTTCATGATGTTGGAGACAATGGACCCCATGTTAGTGCTCAAAACTGCAATATGAAAAATGGTCCATGGGAGGATTACTTGCTTATCCACATTAAGCATAGCTACACTCCTTTCATTGGCTGTAGGAATGGTGATGACTTCAACATTGAAAGGAAATTTGATTTCAAGTGTAGCGTTGATGGTGCTCCTCACAAGGAATGGTACCATAGGCGCCCTAAGAGTAAGGCAAATGTTGGGGGATGTCAATTATAATGAATTCAGTCTCTTTTTCTATCGGCCCTACCTTGACCATAGTATTGAAAATACCCTCAACTTGTCTCTTGGAGTCATCGTAGGCTCTAATCACAACATCAGAAGGCTCTAAATCAAATAGTTCCATTTTGAACTTGGAAAGCAGCTTTAGAGGACATACATTCAAGGCTAACCCGTCATTTATCATCACATTTCTAGTAACTCTCCCTCTAACCTCAGCCTTTATAAACAGTGCTTTGGTCTGATTCCTTCTTTTAGGAGGAAGTTCATCATTAGAAAAAGTGATAGTGACGGGATTATATTGGACTAACCCCACAAAATCAGCTGGAGAAATAGATGATGAAATAGGAATCTCTACAGTTGCTCTTAGTAGAGCTTCTCAGTGTTTCTTTAACGATACTAGTGAGTCCCATATGCTTACATTTGCATGGGTTCTTTTTATTTGTTTAATCAGAGCATCGTCCTCTATTTCTGTTTTCAGCACACCCGATGAGGTTGCCTTTTCTTTTTCATCCCGAGGCTTGATCATATCTAGATTCGACCACTTCGGGTCATATGGCTTACAATTCTCACTTCTTCTTCCTCCTCGTTACTCCATATGTCCAGAGTAATGGGATGTACAACTACCTCATCATCGCTCTCAACCCAAACTTTCTCACTCTGATCCAACCATTCTTTGTCACTATCCCACATATTCAAGACCATCATATAGATCTGTTCTAACATCATCTCTTTCTTTCTTTCTATCTCTTCCTCCTCAAAGTCGGCCATAACTTCCTCGGGAGTCTTACTAGACTCTACCATATACAAATTCTTAGGAGGCGGCACATTATGGAAATTAGGGAGAGGATTAGTCCTCGTGCTAGGCCTTGACTTCTCAGGATCAGTAACTTTGCCATTGCGATTAAATCTTGAATTTCATGTCTCAACCGCAAATAATTGTCAATGGTGTGACCCTTGCTTTCGTAGAAGTGGCAGTATGCACTCTGATCAAAATTCTTCAGCAAAATTGTTAGAGCAGATCTTGGTGTAAGCAGTCTCAACAAACCCGCATACTTCACTTTCTCGAACACTCTAGAGAGAGGAGTGCTGAAGTTGGAGAATCTCCTTTGTGGCACATTAGTGGCTCTCAAATCTAGAGCGGCAATTATTGTGTTCTTGTGGGTGCGTGGATTCTTGGCTAACTGATTGGACCCTTGGAACCCAGACTTGCTGAAATTTTCGGCACGGTTCCCATACTTCCTATCCTCTCTAATCTTGTCCTTGATGGCAGTCCCTACCTTATTTACTTGTATAAACTCAGTCAGTGGCATATAATACAACTCCTCACGAAAAATTGACAGAGTCCATTTTGATCTGCTCCTTGGTATCCGGACGGTTCCTCATTTGCATAACCTTGGCTCTCCATCTAGCCATATAATCTGTGAAGGTCTCATCATGTTTCTACACAGTTGCTTAAAGATCTCCCAAATTAACGCTTGTTTGGAGATTGTAAACGTATCTTTGAGGAAAACCGTGGTGAACTCGTTCCAATCTCTCCTTACCCTCTTCTCAAGATTGTAATACCAAGTTTGGGCAGACCCAGTTAAGGACATCGGAACATTTTCAAAATTTCCCTTGACGGCAGACCTGCCAACTCCATGATTGATTTATATTGCATGAGGTGCACTTTAGGATCACCATTACTATCGTACTTTGCCACTTTCGGCATTTTATAAGCTATGGGGACGGCTTGCTTCAACTCCAACTCCTCATCATCATCGTCATCTGTGTCCATGTATTGGTCCATTCCCTTGGACTTCATGAACACATGTAGCTTCTCAATCTTCTTGTCTAGCTTCTCAAATTTTTCTGAGACGACCAGCTCAGACTCAGCCTTCTTGGCAGACATCTTCTTAAAAAACTTGTCGTCCTGCCAAGTGTCATTAACATGTTCCTTCTTCTCAGACTCATCCTTAGCCTCTTCGTCATCTTTGATTACCACTTTCTCTTTTCCCTTATCGGATCTCATGAGCTTCTCAAGACTAGTTGCCACTATTTTTTCAATCATCTTCTCGATTTCAGAAATGGGAATACTTAGCTCAGTTTGAGGGGGTTAGAAGAAACTGAACTAGGTAAATCAGAGGGGGTTAAAGGTTCTTCAACTCTAATCAACTGACTAACTGCTCTTAACCAACGGACTACTTTCGGTACTTTTTCTTTATACGGTGCTATCTTGACTGCATAAAATGAATGTCAGAAAACACGAGATGATGCATGTATGCATGGATGCATGAATATGTCATGTAACGCAAAATGCAATCATATAATCACAACATTGTGAAATGCACCTAATGCTATATTCTATCATGGCTTTATCACAACTGCACAAATCCAAAATCGGAGAAAAGCTATTGAAAATCGTTCGGAGCAAAACGTGCCCTATATCATAGCCAAATATTTATAATGCCTTATTGCTTATTTTTTATTTTGTATCGCTTACTTTTTTTTCTCAAGCATAATATTACTTGAGCAGGGTTCTTAATTTAAATATATTTGAGATTTTCCTCTTTTTTCTATTTATTTTCTTTTTGCATCAATAATATTTGGCTCAAAAATAGATTCTTTCATTACTTTCCAAAAGTAAAATTTTTACATTCATTGTTCTTTTGAGGCCCTTACTAAATATTTACAATATTTAAACCTCAAAGCCTAAGAGGATTGATATGTCTTCGCATCCTTTAGTGTGAAGGGTCCAATTTCCACAAGGCGGTTGGCGATATTGCGAATGAGAGAAAACTACGCCTTCACGCCTTGGAAGAGAGTTGTGGCTTCAAGTTATGCTTGCTTTATTTTAAGCAAGAGTTGATGAGCCTCTTCTAATTAGTCTTCCTTTGTTGGAGTTGTAATTGGAGGAGCTTCCCTCTTAGGCACTTGGACCTCAGCCTTATAGTCATTATTGGAAAGAGCTCTTTTAGCTCGTTTTGCCTCCAACACTTCTCTTAAGTCTTTCACCTTTTGACACTTTGATCGTCGAGATCGAGCCATGATGGGATATACCTAAATGGCTATAAGAAAATATGATAAGTGATGCATGAATGCAGCACAACACAACAATTAAACATAAATAAAGGGAATGAAAGTTGAAAAATGCATGATCTCCACCTTTATAACTCTCACACACAATTCGAGGTACGGTCTTTTCTAAACCCTAGCACATATAGGTTGGGCCCATAAACCATCATGAGGTTTTGGACCGACATCTCTCGCATTTATTGGATGAATGCAAAAATCATTTTTTATTAAGGTAATCCTAGAGGAAGGAATTAGGGTTAACACATGAGCTTAGGTCAGGTTTATTAAGTCTTGGGTTCCATAAACGAAATTGGTTGTTTCCTCCTATTTGCTTTGGGTCTAAGCATAATGGTGATAACGGATTATGCCAATTCTTTTGATATACCAAATGGTACTTGACTTATGGGTGGTGTATATTAGTGGCGGATCCAAATAGTCGAGTAGACTGAGAGGATTACGATCCCCAATATCACCTTTAGGGTTTAGGGTAGAAAGGAGATAAAGAAGAGATAAATGCATGAATGACATTTTTAAGTACAAAAGGTAAACTCAATTTTAAAGTTAGTATCATTATTTAAAAATTATGAATAGTTTGACAACTTTTAAAGTCAACTCACTTATTCGAACCCAAAATCGAAAATCAGAGATTCTGGGTTTGATCCCTCGTGGAGTCGCCAGGCTGAGGAAATGGTTTTCCCAAAAGATTGGATTTGGAAAACCGAATTGAACGAGCTTGATTGATTTTATTTATCTAAATGATTTTCTTTTATTAGACTCATTTATTTTGGAGTCGCCACCCTTATTAGGGAAAAATTCTCGAATTATTCGATTCTTTTGATTCGGCTAATTCGGTTTTAAACCAGAGACGGGTTCGGGAGTTAGGTATGAAATGGAAAGGTGTTTGGCTCCCATTTCGCCCGGTTTAACTGACCTCCTCGTTGTCCATTAATTCATAATAATTAATAATGAGATTAACTTTTAATTGAGATCTAAAATGATTTTAATGCAAGTTTTAGAAAACTATGTCATTCACACAAAGTATTATAAGCATAATGAACATGAAACATAAAAGCATACATAAAAAAAGAGGGAGGAGAAAAGAGTTACAAAACCATCCTAATAATACAATCTACCCTCACTCCTCCAAATTTTTCAAACCCAATTTAATATTACAAACAAGCAATAATAGGAATCCTTATGGACCCTTTACATTGAGCTTAACACAATGAAAAAAAAAACATTAATCCAAACATAAAGAACAACAACCACAAAATAATAACAATCATTCCTAGAAACACGAAACACACATTCAACCAATAATGACACAAATGATGAATGATAATATTTGGATGTTCTTGCTAAGGCTAGAGGCTTAGATTAACAGAAGACTAAAGAACATTAAAGTAAAGTGCATAAAAATAAAGGACTGAAATTTAAAGTGCCTGAATTTAAAGAATAGTAATTAAATGAAATGAATTTAAATGATTATATGAGATTTAAACTCATGATCTTGACACTACAAAAAAAACGTCATTTTGCAACCGACAAATCGATCGCAAAATGGCTGGTCGCAAAAAACTTTGCGACCAATTATTTCATCGGTCGCAAATTAGCGACCGATATAATCGGTCGCAACTTTGAATAAGCGGTTGCAATTGTTGGTTGTGGTTTAATTGGAAATTCAGTAGCAAATTTGGTCGCAAAAAAATCTGTCGCAATTTTTTTAAATCGATTGCAAAAGGTAAATTTAAAATTTTAATTTTTGGTATCAAATCAGTCGCAAATCGGTCGCAAAATTGAAAAAAAATAAAAAAAATTAAATATTATTATGAAACCAAAATTTTTCCGCACGTGCGAAAATTGACATATATACATATATATCACACACGCAATTCAAGAACAATATAAAAATATAATTTTTATTGTACTGAACAAATTAAAATATCAAAATACAAATGAAAAAGTAAAAGGGTCCAAAATCAAATCTATGCTGCTGCTCATCTGCAGGATTCGATGTCGGATCTCCCGATGTCGGATCGCCGGGAGGAGTACCTGCTGGATGTGATGTAGCGCCAGGAGGGGTGACCAAGGTATCGTCTACAGCATCGAGATCAGGAGACGGTAGTGGCTGCTGCTGAGACGTCGAAACATGTCGGTCTGTAGCAGGCGCAGGATCAGAGGAAGAAGTACCAGCACGGGGCTCACCGGACAGCCGCATCACATGCGCTCTAAGCTCTGCAATCTGTCTCTGCTGATCAGCAAACTGAGCCCGTATATCATCAGTATAGTGCTCGTCAGTGTGCTCGGGCTGTGGTGCTGCGCTGGCTGTAGAAGCGTGAGCTGCTGAGCCGCAGTAAAACTGTGATGCCTGAGACCCGATGTCGTATACCTTCCTCTTCTTCTCACCCCCTACAGCCTCAAGATAAAGCGCTACCTCATCAATTCTTGACTCAGCCTCGTATTCATCAGTCTAAGAAGTAACAATACGCTCCCGAGTTGTAGTATAGTTCTCCTGAAAACAAAAAATTAATTAATCAATGCAATTGCAAGCTTTATTATATTGAACTTTGTACATCTTTGCAACGAGTAGAGGGTAAATGTAAATATTATTCATTGTTACTTACATTGACGCTCACTGCACGTTTGTCGACAAACGTATTCAGATCGTGGTCCTTAATGTGAGTGTATGTAAACACCTCAATCGGTGTGGGCTCACGACCTAATTTTTTAGCCTGTAATGAATTTTTATGCATGATATATTAATATATATAGTGTCCTTTCATTAAACATTAGTTTCATGTAAAGGGACTAGTTCACTTACTAATAATCGAGCTGTCTCTATAGCAGATATAGATCCGCCTGTGTGTCGAGAAGGTCCTACTCCATCACCGCCAGTCTCACTGTGCCTGTTTTGTGCAAATATCTCCCGTTTTCTCTTGAATGCAGGATCCTCCCAAGCCTTTTGCCAGCTCTCCCATATCTCCTGAGACACGCACTACTGCTTCTTACCGCTTCTTCTCATCCTATAGGTGAAGTCAGCATATCGATCGGCGCATATCTTCTCCCAGGCTACTTTCAGCATAGCCGTAATGGCCTCATCCCATATGAAATGTTTCTGCAAAAAATGAAATATAGCGTTTCAACACTAAGGATGTATCTTGAATTGTAAACATTGAATGATGATATAACTTAAACCAAAGAGTACCTGAAACTCCTCCCAATAAAAGTCTCTCACCTCTTATGGTACGGCATCCCATGTGTATCCTTCTTTATGCAGCTGGAGCTTGATTATCCTCAAAATTTGCCTCACTGCTCGAGAAGATGGATATATGCTGAAAAAAAAAAACAGAAGTGAAATATAATTACACGAAAGCATCACAATCTGAACAAAATATGCCTGCGAAAAAATTGAATAAGTACTTACTGTCCTGCTAGCAAACTGAGGGTGATACGTGGATCTAATGAAGCTGCAAAAGAAGTGACAAATGTTATAAATTTTTAGATAATTAATGTATAATTAAAATGACAGTTATGACATTTATGATTACCTTGCACAGTAGGTGACTGTGCAGCTGGTGGAGTCTGTACTGGTCCAGAAACGGGGGTAGAAGAGGAAGGAGCAGAAGGCTGTTATGGCGGCAGTACTAGACGCTGAGCAGAGGATGAAGCCCCAGACGTACCTGAAGAAGGATGTGATGGCGGCAGTACTGGTCGCTGAGCAGATGATGAAGCCCCAGACGTACCTAAAGAAGGATGAGGGATCGACCCTCCTTGTCCACGGGCACTGCGTCCAGGGCCACGACCTCCAGGCGAACCACTGCCGGACACGTCAGAATCAAACGCTCTGCCTCTAGCCATCTGTACTACAGATATCAGAACCTAGATAAAATGAATTTATACAATTATATGAATTGTAGAACATGTGGTAAATATGAGTAAAGAAAGTTAATACCATTGAAATTCTTCATTAATAATATTAATTAGATATACATTTATCAATTTGTAACAGTAAAACTGCTCTAAGTTTTAAGTGTCTTCAATATCATCTACTTCCTCCTCCTCTTCATCAGCTTCCTCTTCTTCATATTCATCTTCTGAGGTACCCATGATGATTTGATCTTCTTCCTCTTCATCATCTGATGCTCCTATTTCAACATAAGATCGGCTTTCATCATCCAATTTATCTGTTAAATCTTCAACAACTTGCATCGGTTGCGTTTCAACCCTAACTTCTTGAAATGGCTCTAATACTGCGAGTGAAGCAGATTGTTTGGTTTCAAGTGCATGAACAACTGATCTAGCCTTGATTTTACACACTGCCATCCAATCGCATCGATCTCGTTTAAACGATGGATATGGGACATAGTACACCTGTGCAGCTTGCATTGCCAACACAAAAGGTTCATACTTTGTATATCTTCTTCTTTGATTAATATCTACCAGATTATACTTAGGATGAACCTTCGTGCCAATGTTTGGCGTAGGATCAAACCATTCACATTTGAATAAGATTGTGCACTTCATTGGTAGGCATGGATATTCTAACTCCAAAACCTCAACCAATTTCCCATAAAAATCGTTTGACACGTCACTGTAGTTTGATCCCTTTATGCACACACCGCTGTTCATTGTCTTTCTGCTTCTCCCATAACCCTCAGTGTGAAACTTGTAACCATTTACAAAGTAGCTAGAGTAGGCATTAGCAACCGGTAATGGCCCCTTTGCCAGATACGTAATAAATCTGTTACGAATATCGATTCCCGAGCTTCGAGCCTATGGCAAATAGTAATGACATGAGTGAGATTTAATAAATGTACATTCCATGTTGTGTACATTGAAAGTAACTTACATAATATCTGAACCATTCTGCAAATTCGGTGTCCAGCTTTGTATCAACTGCAGTATCAGTCAAATTGGGATTTTGAAGCCGCAAAAGATTGATATATTTCCTAATTATCAACGAACCAAATTAGCATAAGTATGATTTAACAACAACCCACGTCAAGTTTAGAATGTTTACATTATGTATACTTACTGTACATATGGTGTGATCTCTTCGCAATTCAATAACATATAGGTTTGAGCCGCTTGTATCTCTGCATCAGTCAATCGTCTTATTTTTTATTTACCAATCGTACGCCCAGGATAGGTGAAAATTTTTAGATTTCCTTCAAACTCAGATTATACGCGATCTCCTCCGTCATCGTTACGTGGCACTCTCCGATGCTTGGTGAAAACATGTTGGTCAAAGTAGTGTGAACAGAATGTGGAAGCTTCTTCCACCAAATATGCATTGCAAATGGATCCCTCGACCTTTGCCTTATTGCGCACATTCTTTTTAATTTTCTGCAGGTGTCTGTCATTGTACAATGCTAATATGTAAGTATAAGTTCAAATAAATGATCTAATCATTAGAATGAGATGTTAGTGAATCACCTCTCAAATGGATACATCCATCGATATTGTACCGGTCCTGCTAAATGACATTCATAGGGCAAATGAAACGGCAGATGTTCCATAGAATCAAAGAAGCCGGGTGGAAAAATTTGCTCCAACTTGCACATCACTACTGGGATTTCTCGCGCTAATTGGTCCATATCATCACATGGATAATAGTCATCGTCAATTCCTTGAAAAAGAGACTCAATTCTGTCATTGCTTCCCAAAGTTTTCCTGGTAATAATTCTCGGAATGCCACAGGGATCAATCTTTGAATGAAAACATGGCAATCATGGCTTTTCATGTCAAACAATCTGTACTTCCTCATGTCCACACATCTACCCATATTTGAACAGTAGCCATCTGGAAACCTTAATGATCGTAACCATTCGCACAATAATTGCCTTTGGGGTTTATCTAAACAATAACATGCCTTTGGAAACTTACCAGTAAGTACAGATTGCTCGAGTTCTGGTCGACAACAAATTTCCTTCATGTCTGCTCTCGCTTTTGCATTATCCTTGGTTTTCCCTTCAATGTTCATGACAGTGTTGAACAGATTTTTAAACACATTTTTTTCTATGTGCATGACATCAAGGTTATGACGGATAAGAAGTGAACTCCAGTATGGCAAATCCCAGAAGATGCTTCGCTTTTTCCACCCGCTATTCCTGCCAATTCTTGTATTTACCTCATCTGCACCTAACTCTGTAACTTTCATAAGCCCCAGATCTTCAATTTCTTGTAATATTTCAGCTCCAGACTTCACAGGTGGAGGGGGTTCAACAATAGTCGTGTTCTTTCTAAAGCATTGTCGATTTCTCCTCCAAGGGTGAGATTCTGGTAAGAATTTGCGATGACAATCAAACCAACATTGTTTACCTCCATTCTTTAGTGTAAATGCATTAGTGTTTTCCATGCAATGAGGACAAGCCAATTTGCCAGCCGTACTCCACCCAGATAACATTCCAAATGCTGGAAAATCACTGATGGTCCAAAGCAAAGCAGCTCGCATTATGAAATTCTGATTGGTCGAAATATCGAATGTTTCAACCCCATATTCCCATAAATAATTAAGTTCGGCAATCAAAGGCTGCAGAAACACATCAATTTTATATTTTGGATTAGTAGAGCCAGGAACAATAACACACAAAAACATATATTCATCTTTCATACACATTGACGGTGATAGATTATATGGTGTCACAATGACAGGCCATGATGAATATTGTTGTCCTAATTAGCCAAACGGTTGAAACCCATTAGTACAAAGCCCCAATCTCACATTTCTCATATCAGCAGTAAACACAGGATGAATGTTATCAAAATGTTTCCACGCTTCAGAGTCTGACGGATGAGTCATTATACCATCATCATATTCATGCAAAGCATGCCATGTCATGTGTTCAGCTGTCGCCTTAGATGCATATAACCTTTGAAGGTGAGGAACAAGAGGGAAATAATACATCTTCTTAAAAGCCTTCTCTCTTTGTACTCTACCAATCCCTTGACCCCGCCGTTGATATCTTGGAAGATTACAAAACTTGCATTCTCTGAATTCCGAGTCAACACCCTAGAATATCATTATTACGACAGCAATCAATCTTTTCTACCAGTAGTCCCAATCCCCGAACTAATTTTTTTGTCCGATAAAAATTATCAACCATTGAATGGCCTTCAGGCAACATTTCCTTTGCTAACGACACAAAATCATCGTAACACCTTTCTGAAAAATGGTGCTCCGCTTTCATGTGTAGTAATCGTGCAACAACAGACAAAACTGAATGATTCTTGCGTCCAGGCCACAGTTCACTGTTAGCTGCACTTAGCATGTCAAACAATTGTTGTGCTGCTACGTTTGGCGATTCCTCCATATTATCTCAATCACATTGTACTCTACTCGCATCGATTACCATATCATTGCATTGATTACCATACAGAAATTGATAAGGCTGAACTTCTAAACTTACCGGAATGGAGTGGCCTGACCCACTGGAAACTCGAGCTTCACCATGATGTATCCATTCGTAATGATTTTCCACGAACCCATTTTTGAACAAATGAAGTTTCACTGTATCAATGTCTAAGAAGGCTCAATTTCGACACTTCTTGTGATTACATGGACACCTCAACTTATTACCATCCATAAAACTGGGATTACCAACTGCAAACTGTATAAACGCCTCCAATCCTTGCAGGAACTCTTGTCTTAATATCCCATTGACCTCGAACCTCCAGTACATCCAATCTCGATTATTTTGCTTTTTTTTTTTTACCTAATTAACAATGTGTTTATGAAGGGTAAATTATATGTAATTGCATTAGTTTAAACCATCCTTTAAACATGCTACTAATGTAATGTTCAATTTACGCTTATAACTAACTAATGTTATTTCTATAATAAGGGTACCTATATATAAATGTAAAATCACTAAGTTCATTTATTCACTAAGTTCATTTATTACCTTTACCCTAATAAAGGTAAGTGTACGATTCCACATATTGAATTTTTTTAAAAAAAATTCGGCAGCACTTCGGCACAAATCAATCAAATCTCAAATATAAAAACACTTCAATAAACACTCCTATATCATACCAACATTCTCCAAAAGCAAAATGGCCACTACTAGGCCTCCAACCAAACCAAACGCATCATTCATTAAAAAAAAATTTAAGAATAATAACAACAATAAGTCACAACTACCAGCAAATTTTGCTCAATCATTAATCAATTAATCAAACCCAAAAAGCAATAAATAATATTAATTGCTTAAGCAAGCTAAAAACAATTAATTCTTCTTAACACACCAATTATTGGACTTGGTATTTATTTATTTATTTTTTTTAGCTAAGAAATTATCAAACTCCCTAAGAACCATCCTCAACCCACACTCCCAAGAATAACTTAGATACCTTCAAATAAAGCCCCATAGCTCAGCCCTTAGAACTGAAGTATGGCCAATAAAACCTCCCATAAAAATCACACGTAACAGGCCCCCTCCAAAGCACCACCACCATTGGAAATTAGTTGGTAATAAATATTTTTAAATTATATTACACTATACCTGAGTCTATATAAAATTTTAAATTTTTTTATTTTATTTTATTCTCTAAATTATTATATTCTATCATTCTGTTAATTAGTTACTGTATTTACACACACTAAGACATAGCTATTATTATTATTATTATAATAAAAATGCTTCTTAGAGTGAGTGGTCAACTTGTAAATTTTGTTTTTGCTATTGAAAATTAATTTATGACAACAACTTAATACTCAAAGTACATGGTTTAGTTCAATAAAGTAATGATAAGTGCTCCTAAACAATTATGGAATTTTTTCACTGTATATGCTTTTGTCTCTTTTTTAATTTTAGCATTGTGTGTGTCGGGCTATACATGTTACTCCAAACAACCAATTGTGCTCGCTGTACACATATTTAATAATTGTAGATGATTAATTATACTAATAGTAATATCCTATTGTTTTAAATTTCTGAATTATAGTTTCAACCAAAAAATCATTATCATTATAGATATATATAAAACGGAAAAATATTGTGTTTAGAGCATCTTTAGCTTCTCTCATATCCCTTCCCATAGCAGACAGATTCATTGCAAGGTTGATCTTAGGTTCTTAAATCCAACTAAGATAGGTGAGTGAGAAATGCGTGGCAAATTTGAATTTGAAGTTCACAAATGTAGTGTCTAATCACTAATGGATCAATTATCAAACTTGTTAATATGCAGGGTCAAATGAATCAATTAATTTATAAACCATGCACTGAATTTCCACTTATGATGCTCAACAGACTCTTTTCAATGAAATAATAAGATGCAATAAACTAAATGACGTAACAAATATACAAATAATTATGCCCAAATTCAAATAAATCACAAATAAAAAAAAACTAAAAAAAAAATTTGAAACACAAATCGCAAAATACCTCAACTTATGTCCAAGAAGACGGGTGGAGTGACCGGAGGGGCTGGAGCGACGTCAGGATGGGCAGCAACGGCGTCAGGCGGGCTGGAGCGACGTCAGGAGGGGCTGGAGCGGCCTGCGAACAGAGGAGAGGAGAGGAGGAGGAGAAGAAAGAAAGAAGAAGAAAGAAGAAGGAGGGCATCTGGCGTTTAAAACCCTAAAAATTGCGACCGACAAATTCCATTAATATCGGTCGCAATTTTTAACCCTGCGACGTCGTTTTACTTCGCAGTAAATTTGCGACTGATTTGCTACTAAACTAGTCGGTCGCAATAATTCGGTCTCAAATCTGTCTCACATCGGTCGCAACATTTATTCCTAATTTTGAACTGCACAATTTTGCAACGGAATAACCCTTAGTCGCAAAATTGGTCGCAGATCCATCGCATAGTAGTCACAAACTAAGAAACAAAATCGCGGGAATATTTATCGCTAAAATTTGCGACTGTTTGTTCTTGTGTAGCAAATCGGTTGCAAGTTTGCGACAGATATTTGTCGGTCACAAATATCGGTTGCAAATTAGCATTTTTTTTGTAGTGTGATGTTCATCTTTGAAAGGTGAGCAAAACATCAATTATTATTCTCAATCTCATTTTTGTTGTTTATTCAATCCATATGTGACTTAATACGCATTTGAACCGTTTAAGGTTAAGAGCTTGATCATTGTATCTCTGAATCGAGACATTTATTGGGTTTTTATACATTGAAAGCCTCTGAATTGAAAGGCCTTGCACTACAGGGGACTATGATGTGCGCTTCATGCGTATGGCGCATGCCACACGCAGTGGCGGAGAGCCTTTCCCAGATTAGGAAGGCTTCTGGGCTTAATATAACAAAAGCAGGTAAATTTGCATGCTTGTGGCATGAGCCACATGCCTGTGGCGCATGCCACACATACTGGCTCAGGCCACTAGCTCGAGCTACGCGCCATAAAGGAATAGAATCCTCTTAACTGTCGATCCTAGGTTTCCCTCATAACCAGACCTAGAATAAGTGTTTAAAACATCGAAAAAGAAAAAGAAAAAGGTGGAGAAATACATTTAAGGTTCTCAGAAACTACCTTTTGGAGATTTCTTTGAAGATTAGATAAAATGGATGAGGAAACCCAACTCTTTGGTCCTTGATCTAATAATCCGAGATTAAGGATTAAAAATGTGTTTTTTAGGATTCTTTGATTGATCTTTGGGGTTTTTATGATTGAGTAAACGAAAATCTCAACTTAAGATCAAAGGGTAACACTTGTTTCCTTTGAACTTTTGTTTGAGTCTTGAAAAAGCAATAGTTTCCCCTCTAATCCAAAAAAATCCTCTATAAAGCTTACCCCCAATATCTATTTATAGACATTTGAAGGTGGGGTGGCCCCATTTAGGGCTAACGTGGCAAAAATGCCATTGTCAGCCTCGCAACGAGATCGGGCCTATTTTTACAAAATCAGACCGGGTGGCACGCTAAATGAGGTGGTGCACCAGAAAGTGTACCGAGCAAGCCCAACGCGCTTCCTAGGCTTGGTTTCGTCACGAAACGCCTGTGACCCTGAAAAAGTAAAAATGGTTAAACACATAGATAATTTCAGCCACAGACCATTGGTCCAAGAACCGAGGCGATCGGGCATCCCAATCCAAATTTATGCGAAAAACGGTGTATCATCACTAAACTTTTTTGGGGAAAAATTTAAGGGTCTACAATTATGTTGATAGTGATTCGACAGGATGTCCAGATGATTTGAAAAGCACAACTGGTTATGGGTGCAGCTACTGCTGCTAATCAAGCCATTTGGTTAAGGAAAGTGTTATTAGATTTGCAACAAAGTCAATCTACTGCAACTATAGATAATCAGTCAGCTATTTTAATGGCTAAAAATCCAGTCCAACATGGTCGGACAAAGCATATACAGATGAAGTATCATGCTATTAGACAAGATGAGAAAGAAGGTGAAGTTTGTCTTGTTCATTGCATTCAAATGATTAACTGACTGATATTTTAACAAAACCTCTGGGAAAGGCTCATTTTGAAGAATTAAGGGAAAAACTTGATGTGGTAAAGAAAATTCTTAAGGAGGAGTGTTAAAATTAAGAATTTACTTTACTTACATTTATGTTTTTAGTAGTTTCAAAAGTAAATGAAGTAGCTTCAAAAAATAAATGAATAGTTTCTTAGGTAAATTTAAAGCGTAAGTTTCAAAACTAGAGTTTAATGTCTTGGTTGTTACAAGTGTTAGTTTACCTATAAATAGCCTACTCTATGCTAGTTGTAATCAAGCAATAAAGATTTCTAATAAAGAAGTTCCATTCTAAACTTTTCTCTTTGTCTACTATTCTTAGGTTTTCTATCAATTCTAAGTTTCTTTCTATTTTTCTTAATAAGTGGTATCAGAGTTTCTAAAGCTAACACTAACTTATTAATAATTCAAATAAGTAAACAATCATTTGTAACAAGTCAAATATAAAATAAACAATACTTAATTTCTTTATTTCAATAGTGTTAGGAATTTTCCTAACTGACGAATTGAGTAGAAAATTGGATAGGTGTAGAAAATAGAATGAGCAAAGAATAGAAAGTAGATCAGAATAGGTGGAGGAGAAGAAGAATGGTAGAAGAAAGAGAAAGAGAGAAAGAGAGAAAAAAAGAACATTTGTATTTTTGAATGATATGATTCTTGGTCCCTAATGAGATGTATACATATAGGAATAAAAGGACTAGCTGTGACTAGCTAGCTGTGTGTACCATTCTAGTAATTGAGAATATTCTAACTGACTAATTTGTCCTTTGGCTAATTTAATTCTCTACTACATTTCTACCTTTTATCCTATGTGTAATAATACCAACATACCCCCGACTACATTCTTATCCCTAATAATAAAAAAACTCAAGATTTATGAAAGAATTAGTAAAGGTCAAAGAACCCGAGGATAGGCTGTGGATTTAGCCTTGTACCTTCTACATGTATCACGCCTGAATACCAATTATATAATAGATTTCTACATACCTAGCTAGTAAAATGTTCGTTGTAGCCTTGCCAATGTACCTTTGATCCTAGAATGGCCTCCATAGGTGACTCATAATACAAGGAAACTAATTTCTGCCTGAGTTTTGTAGTAGCCCAATTTAGATTTTTCCCTTGTATCTTACTAGCCCCCTTGATAAGGAAAAATTAGGTAATGCTTGGGGGGTTTATGGTAAGATTAGCTATGGTTATAGCTAAGGAATTGTTTTTCTCATAAGAGATCAATACTTCTTATAGCCATTTTGCGGTAAGTGAGAAAATTGTCATACTGTTACTAGTAGTAGCTCCTTTAAACTTTTTTGAAAGTGCATCGGCTACCCTATTTTCAATACCCTTCTTATATTGGATGACATAATCCAATCCTATTAGTTTGGATTTGTTGAATGTTGTTGTATAATCTTTGCTCTAATGAGTGTTTTATCCTCTCTTGATTAGTTCTGATTGTAAAGGGCCTCAATTCTAAATAGTGCCTCCATTGTGTAACAACAAGGTTATGACCATGAGCTTTCCTTCATAAGTTGAGAGTTGTTGTGCCCTAACACTTAGAGGTTTAGAAATATATGCTAGAGGCTGGTTGTGCCACATTAGGATTGCCCCCAAACCAGTATCACCAGCATCACACTTAGTGAGAAACAGTTAGGCAAAATTTGGTAGAGCCAGAATAGGGACCTATGTCATGAGAAGTTAGGATGCTTAAAAACAGCATGAGCTTGAGTATTCCAAGTGAACAGATCCTTCTTGAGAAATTCAGGTAATGCTTTCAAATAACACTATAACTAGTTATAAATTTTCTGTAGCAGCTAGTAAGACCTAAAAACCCTCCAAGTCCTTTTGGATTTTTAGGAGGAGGGCAATTGGTCATGGCTTCAACTTTAATAAGGCCAGTAGATACCCTTTGAGCAAAATGTTGTCTTTGTAATTTATGTGTAGTTGACCAAATTCACACTTAGATTCCTTAGCCAATAGATGGTTTGTGGATAAGATTTGGAGTACAATTTCCAAACGAGATAGAAGAGTAGGTCTGTATATATGAATGTCATAAAAAAAGACAAACACAAACTTTCTAAGATAGGGTTGAAAAAGGGTATTCATAAAAGCTTTGAAGGTTACTAGTGCATTGGTCAACCTAAAGGGCATTATAAGGAATTCATAGTGCCCTAAATGACTCCTAAAATTAGTTTTAAGGATACCTTCTTGCCTCATCCTAATTTGGTGGTAACAAACCTTAAATCAATTTTAGAGAATATGATTGCCCTATATAACTCATCCAATAAATCCTCTAGAAGGGATATAGGAAATTTGCTCTTCACAATGCTCTTGTTGAGCTCTCTGTAATCCACATAGAACCGTAGAGTCCCATCCTTCCTTTTAATTAATGGAAAGCGAGATGGGGAAGAAATGGGGATTACAGTTGAAGGGTAACAACTATTTGGCATTACATATATGGAGATTATTTCCACTTACTTTATCCTTTACAAAGGGGTGGTCAAACCAATGAGGTGAAGTTTTTGCACCAGCATCAAAACGAGCTGCAAGTAGTATAGACGAGGAATAACTTCAAGGGGTGTATAGCAGGAGTTGAAGTTGACTTTTGTTCTTTTTTATGAAGAATGAATTGATATTAGAAATTGTCCTTTGTACTTTTTGTTTTCTGGATAATTTTTACAAAGGTTGGTGGCTAAATATTGCCATTGGTGCCATCTTTTTTGAAATCCAAATATGGGGATTTGTAACAAGGAATCTAGTCTTAGTAGTTGAAGCAAATTTCTTATGACAAATTGCAGTTTACTAGGCAAGTGGAATTGACTAATATATGACAACTTTTTATTCCCCTTACTATATTGTCAAAATGTGGTGACCTATATATGAGAATCGTTTGTCTAATTGCAATGAAGAATATGAACTTTATATAGATTCTAATGTACAAATTATTGACACTTTGCAATTTTTTGTCCATTTAATATAATCTCAAAATAGGCACATCTATATATGAGAATAGTTCGTTTTGATTGCAATGAATAATACGAACAATAAACAGGTTGAATTTCAACAAAATTTTGCAAAAATAAATAAAGCATATTAATTACCAATGCTAAAAGTAGGTACAATTTACATTCAATTTAAAGCTCCTGTAACACTCATTATTCGGTTTCGAAGGATTAGATAATAGATGCCACATTCGATTTCAATATAAAAATAAAAATTGTAAATTAGCAAATGACCTTTTTACTAAAATACACAATTCATTTGGTTGTTTTAGTGCAAATATGGGATGTGACTACTAGTTAGCAAAAAATACACGAGAGAATAGTGTTTTGTTAAGAGTCCACTAGACTAACCAATGGTTTCAATAAAAAAATATTTATTTACTCAAAATATATTTTCACCAAAATACAGATATCATTTGATGGTTTTAATATAATGATTTTTAATATGACATATAACTATTATGAAGGTTATCACGCTAATATGCCCGACACATCATCTTCTGCACCACAACCTGAGTGGAGTGTACCATCTGCGAAATCTCATCGAACGCTCATTACACTTCGATGATGACAATCCAACAAACCCATACTACTTTCCTGAAATGGGCGAGGCAACACCATTTCAATATAAAATACCTGCTTTCAATACTTTTGCGACGTCTTTCAACACATGTGATGGATCTACATCTCATGCTAGACATTCATCTAATGATTTCTTTAAGATAATGATGACACCGGATCAACAAATTCTTCTGACATTCTCAACCCACAACAACCATCTATGAATATGGTTCAAGCTCCTCACATGAATATCGATATAAATATTGAGCATGGAGAAGAGTATCAAGGCATTAGAGAAGATGCAGCATGCTAAAACTCGCGTCTTAATAGGAGGCCTCCAAGATGTGGAACAGGAGGACGTGGATAGATACTACTATGGCTAATTTTTCATGTATTAGTTATTAAAACATTTTTAACATAATACAAGTTCAACTCGAAACACTTTATTACTCTTGGTAATTTGTAACCGTGTAAAGAAACTTCTATTTTTATTTCTTAACTTGAAATATTTATAAATCAAAACCACTAAATGGTGTGTTTTGGTTAACAATATTTTAGGTAAATAAATATTATTTTTATTAAAATATTTAGGTAACCCGGTGGACTCTTAATAAAACATTATTCTCTTGTATACTTTTTGCTGACTAGTGGTTACATCTCATATTTGCATTAAAATGTCATTTGAAAATTTAAAATTTTGGTTAACAATATTTTAGGTAAATAAATATTATTTTTATTAAAATAATTAGGTAACCCGGTGGACTCTTAATAAAACATTATTCTCTTGTATACTTTTTGCTGATTAGTGGTCACATCCCATATTTGCATTAAAAGGTCATTTGAAAATTTAAAATTTTTATTTTGTATTGAAACCACCAGTTGAATTGCTAGTCTCAATACAAAATAAAAATTATTGTTTATTCATGTAATCACTTTTTATTAACTATTTGTCAGTACAGAGTTACTTTTTCTATTGCATTAAAACTGTTAACTGAGTTTGTGGTTTTAGGGTAACACTTTCTCTCCATGGCAAGACAAATATTAAATTGGTAAATAGTTTTGATTTGACATTAGATCGAAAAATAATTTTTTGAAACTCATTATTTTTGTCTCAATCTCTTATAAAAAAATTATTTTTGTCAAAATTCCGTCTTTCATGGGAGAAATACGAAGAAAGAAAGAAACGTTGTTTTTTTCCCTTACTTTTTCATTGTTCGGATTTGGATACTAAAATAACAAGAAAAAAGAATAAAAATGTATATCCCTTTATTCTTTTAAATTGTCTTTTGTTTCCTCTCAATTTGGAAAGAGACGGACAAGCACATTTAATGAAACTTTTATTTTCCAGCGTACCCTTCAAATCCAACAAACAAATTAGATATACATAAAAATGTTCACCAAATTAGTAAATTACTTGCAAATAATATGCAATACCCAGTCTAATGGCAAGGGTGATGTCCTGAGACCTCTTGGTTCCAGATTAATAATTAATTATTTCCTCCTGTACTGGGTTGTCTTGCAAAAAAAAAAAAAAAACATTTCCTTGAAAGGAAGAAACCAACTTCATTTTTCCTTTTTGAAAGGATAACTACGATTTTAAACCCAATAAGTAATAAAGACTTCTTATATTAGACTAAACTCCTTTCTTTTCCCTCCCCGTGTTAAAGAAGAGGCTTCCGTCTTCCGAGCATTTTGTCTTCCACTTTTGCCTTTTAGTTGCAGTTGTAAGGAATCGAACGCTCCGCAGCAGAGAAAAATGGCGTTCCAGAAGATTAAGGTCGCCAATCCCATCGTTGAGATGGACGGTGGGTCTCTTCCAATCTTAAATTCTTCTAATTTCAATTTTTCCTTTCTCTTTTACTCTTTTTCTTATCCCATGATCCCTCATATTTATACTCTGTCAGTTCACTTGATCACTTCGTAATTTTGATCTTATATATATTTTCAGATATCTTTGGAAGCTTTTCTTTTTGAATTGGGTATGACTAATGAGTTCTTTTTCTCATTCTTTCTGATGCAGGAGATGAAATGACTAGAATTATTTGGAAATCTATTAAAGATAAGGTTTCTTCTATCTTTTCTTATTTTTTGTTTGAACAATTCAATGATACAATATTCTTTTTATAATTTCTTTTCTTGTCTGTTGGCAATTTACAGCTTATTTTCCCATTTTTGGATTTGGATATAAAGTATTTTGATCTTGGACTCTCCAATCGAGATGCTACTGATGATAAAATCACCATAGAAAGTGCTGAAGCCACTCTTAAGTATGTGCTGAATCCAACTTCTCTTTGTTTCTATGACTTGTCCATGACAAATAAATGAATAAGTTCTTTAAAATTGCTTATTTTCTGCATAATGACTGTTGATTTGCTATGTGCATTACCTTCTCAGAATCATACTATTACTTGTCTGCCTTTTTCCCCTGCAATTTTAGGTACAATGTGGCAATTAAGTGTGCAACAATTACTCCAGGTATAAAATTTCTTATAGGAATTATGTACATAATTATTAGTGAATATTTCCAAAATTTTTGTAATCTTGGTTTGCTATCTTGTAGATGAAGCTCGTGTCAAGGAGTTTAACTTGAAAAGAATGTGGAAGAGTCCAAATGGGACTATTCGCAACATTTTAAATGGTAAATATACGATTTTTTATTCCCTCAAGCATGTTCCACGTTTGCTTAATCTCTTTATCTATGTGGTTATTTGCTTGGCCTCTTATTATTTATTTATTTGGTTATACTATCAGGTACTGTTTTTCGAGAACCAATCATATGCAAAAACATTCCGCGTCTTATTCCAGGTTTGCATTGATTTATTGATATTCTGTTTGATTCTTTGTCATTGAAAAGAATGGAGTAATGTATACTGTTGTTTTTTACAGGTTGGACCAAGCCAATTTGCATTGGAAGGCATGCTTTCGGTGACCAGTACCGAGCAACTGACACGGTTATAAAAGGATCAGGCAAACTTAAGCTGGTTTTTGGTAAAGATGACATTCGTGCATCAAATTTAGCTTCTTTCTCCCTCCCTCTCTCTTGTAATGTTTTTGTATATCATTGTCTGAAGGCAATAAAAACTTCTGCAGTACCAGAAGGACATGGTGAGAAGACAGAATTTGAGGTTTTCAAGTTCACTGGGGCTGGAGGTGTGGCATTGTCCATGTATAACACTGATGAGGTTCTCATCCTTCCCCCTTATTAATGTTTACAATAGATCCAATATTGTTGCTAGAAATTAATTGTAACTGTTATATTTTTATCTAACTTGCAATACAGTCCATACATGCATTTGCTGAGTCTTCAATGAACACTGCTTATGAGAAGAAGTTGCCCCTTTATCTTAGCACAAAAAATACAATTCTTAAACAATATGATGGAAGGTACTTCCTTACCTTGATTGGCTTTCTCCTCAAAGTTGCTTTTCTGTGTTTCCTTAGTAAGTTTCTGCTTATGGTGCTAATAATATGCACGATTGAAGTTTATGTCCAATACATAATCAGAGAGAGGTTATACCTAGGAATATCTTCCACAGCAAAAGGATATTTGATTATGCTCATGGCACCAGACTTTTCTTTCCTTCCTCTGCATGTACATCACATATCTGTTACTCATAACCTTGGTGCTTCACTTCTTTTGACTCTTCTTGAAGGTTCAAGGACATATTTCAGGAAGTTTATGAAACCCGATGGAGATCCAAGTTTGAGGCTGTTGGAATATGGTGAGTATTTTCTACATAACTTGTTGGTTGGTTTGGCCAGTTTCAGCAATATATGGTTGTCTTATATTTGCTGATTTCTAGGTATGAACATCGTCTCATTGATGATATGGTTGCTTATGCCCTTAAAAGTGAAGGAGGTTATGTATGGGCGTGTAAAAATTATGATGGAGATGTTCAGAGTGATTTCTTAGCCCAAGGTTCGTATCTGTACGTGTAGCCTGAGCAATGATGTGGACGTCATATTTTGCCTTTTTTTATTGGTTGTTTTTGTTGAAGTTAATGGAAAAGGTGCTTGTTGAGTGGCTGTTGTTGCCTAGAAATTTAACACTTCTGATTATATTCCTTGAACATATGTGTTATTCATTGGCTCAGGATTCGGTTCTCTTGGACTTATGACATCTATACTGGTATAAATGCTGTGTTCAGTATTGTCTTTTCTCATAAGTATTCCTTGTTTTCACTCTCTTACCATTATTCCTTGAAATATGGGTTCTAGGTGTGCCCTGATGGAAAAACTATTGAAGCTGAAGCGGCCCATGGCACTGTTACCCGCCATTACAGGGTTTATCAGAAAGGAGGAGAAACTAGTACAAACAGCATAGCATCAATATTTGCTTGGTCACGAGGTCTTGCACATAGGTATAACATTAATGCTGTGTGCTTAATATTATAGTCGGAGCTTGAAAATCTTCAAGAATGCAATTTTCGGGGTATTTTGAAGCCTCAAATGACCGTCAATAATTATATCTTCAGGGCAAAGTTGGATGGTAATGCCAGACTATTGGATTTTACTGCCAAACTGGAAGCGGCTTGTGTTGGAACTGTTGAATCAGGAAAGATGACCAAGGACCTTGCACTACTTATCCATGGGCCTAAGTAAGGAATCACAAAAGGCCAAGTCTTCTTAGACCTTTGCTGTTTCTCTTTGAGTTACACAGATGAAAATGTTTTATCTTTTTATAGGGTTACAAGGGCTCAGTATCTGAATACAGAGGAGTTCATCGATTCTGTGGCTGAGGAGCTGAGGGTAAGATTGAGTACCAAAGCGAAGTTGTAAACTCTGGGGTTGGCGCTTCACAATGTGCATGCACAAGTTTGGTTCAACTCAAATATGGTATATATTGGAATAATGTTTACCTGTCCTTTTTATTTATTCTTCTTGATAATTCAGTTCCATGTTTCATGTTGGTTTAGAGAGGGAAGTATAATGAGCCAACAATTAAAATTTTTACAGAAACTTGAATAATGATAATTTGAGGAATGGATAATTTTCTCAGTTTTAATGTTGGATTGTCTAAGGTCTAATGTTTGTTGCAATGGATTTACATTTGGACATATATAGAGATCTGAAGGGCACGGCAAAGTAGTAGATAATGGCATCCCTTTATTGAATCTATATATATATATATATATATATATATGTGTGTGTGTGTGTGTGTGTGTGTGTACATACTCCTTCCGCCCCACCCTTGAAAAGATAGTTCATTTTTTTTCACACAAATTAAGAAATAGAAGTTATTATGGTTAGTGGACAATTTTATTACCATAACTTTCCTATTATATACATCTTAAATAACACATTACCAATTATCATATTGAAATAATAAAAATCGAATTGTTTTTAGTGAGAGTGATTAATATTGATCACTTTTTAAAATTCAAGAGGAAAAAAAATAGGAGAATAAAGCTATTTATTGAATACCATATGAATTTGAAGTAAGATAGACTTGAGAAAAGTAATGAATTAATGAGAACTAATGAAAATAAGATAAAACTTAGTATGGTTGAAATAGACAATTCAAAGATTAATTATAATGTTAAAAAAAAAAAAAAAAAAAAGTAAGTGGACTATTTTGGGATAGGCCAAAATGAAAAGATGAAAAGAGAGATTATATGTTTGGGGCGAAGAGAGTATAATTTGAATTGGTAAATTCTACGATGACTTCAAACTTTGCCATTTTGAAAAAAAAAAAAAAAGAAAAGAAAGAAAACCTCAACTTAAAGAGAGATTTGTGAATTTTATCTTTCTTGTTAATAATAGGATTTTAACCATTTAATTTTATTTGAAAAATACTTTTAAAATATATGAATTTTTTTTTACTAGTGTGAAATTTTATAGATTTCACAATCTATTAAATTTTAATTCCATTTATTTTACATCTTATCAATTCAAACAACCATTAAATATTTACACCATGTTTGAAACAAAAGAATTTTAAATGTAGTATATATTTCAGTTTTTGTACATCAATTGGAATTCATTTTCAAATGAATTTTTCATATTTGACATGTCTTGACTTAAGCATATTTGGTTGGATGTAGGCCTATTCGGTAATAATTTTTTAACTAACTTTAGCATTTTGATCAAATTAAAATTCTATCTCTATGAAACAGTAAACAATATAATATTTAACTTTTACCTTTTAACTTTTAGCTTTTAATTAATTTTTTTTTTGACAATCATATCCCTTGTTTTTCCTTCGAATTCACTAATTAAATAACTAATGTCTTTTTTATCATTTTAAGTTAACATCTAATTAAAAAACTATTTTTTACTGAACACTTTTAATTTAAACAGCTATATAAACAGTTAATCGCTAATAGAAGAGCTAACAGCTACTACAATAGCTAACAACTACTATGAGTCTGTTCGGCAATAACGTTCCACAAAGCTTTTAGCGTTTTGACCGTGTCTATTAGTTACATTATTCGACCATATAATATTTGTAATAATTTTTAGAGATTAGACAGTGTTTTATCAAATGTTAAATCTTGCAGCGTAGCGTTTTACATTTTGGTTTTTAACACCCTTATCCATTGTTTTTTTTTTCCTCTATTCTTAATGCCTACAATTTAGGTATTCTACTTGCTATAACTTTCCTTCGAATTTGGTACTCTTGTTATTTATTTGATTCTTTCTCAAATTTTAATGGAATATATCATTTTAATTATTTTATTTTGTTATTTCTTATCATCTTAAAACTTGTTAAAATTAAATAAAAATTATAAGAAATAATTTTTTTCTTGTCTTTTCATTTCAATTTTGTGAGAAATAATTTTTTTTTATAAAAAATGAAAAAGAAATACCATACTAATTTAGAAAAGAGAAAAAAACACTTTTATATATATATATTGATGAGTTCACTTCAGTTCTAGGCCTATAATTTAAAATTTTAAGTAAGTATTTCAATGTCTTTTTTTGTCATTTTAACTCTAACAATTAATAAAACATATATTTTTACTAAATACTTTTGCTTTAAATCACTACATAAACAATTAATAGCTAACAGCTAAATATCTAACTGCTAACAGCTGGTAAAATAGTTAAATGCTAATAGAACAGTTAACAGCTACTATAATAACTAGTATTGCCGAACATGCCCTAAAATAGCTAATATCGCTGAACAAACCCATAATGTAATGCAATATAATTAAAGATGCAATACAATGAAAAATGTATTGTAATGAAAATGTATCATTTCATTACTGACAGTGATTTTTCGTAAGTGTACGAAAATCGCAACAACTAATATAGAATGAGTAGAGTATCATTTCCACAAGAATTGTATACCAAGTATCAAAATTATGTTAACCTATTATTATTTAAACGGCAATAAGGGGAATTATTTTAAGAAATTTAAAATAAATAATTAAAAGAGAACAAAAATAAATCAAGCAACAATGTTTGAAGAAAAGAAATCAATGATTTAAAGCTACAAGAGATTTTAACTTCACTTAACTCCATCCAATTTATTTTATTAGTTCGTTAATCAATTTTAATTGTTCAAGTCGGGGAAACAACCCTAAAATCACTAACAAACTCTCCCGATGTTTTGTTAGCTATTTTAATCCAATCTAATTACCTATCTTCTAATAGCGCAATCAAATATGAATTAAAATCATTAAGTTTTATGGTTTGTTTTGTGAATTCATAACCTAAGGTCATTAACTTATGAAAACCCCCCATGAGTAAAACCATATAGCTTCCGCATCAAGTTATTATTCTCATGTAATTTATTACATTTTCATATCAAAAACCCTTATCCTGATAGTGATTAATGAAATAAATCAATCCGGGGGAGAAACTCTGCCTGGAAGCATTAAGTTTAATAATAAATTATACTTTGAACAAAGAAAAACAAATCTAATATTATAAATTGGAAAAGAAATTAAGCTACATCAAATCCCTAGTATGAGAATTTAGTTCGACAGAATAATTAAATAAAACTCAATAATACTTGAATAAAATTTCATAATCAATCAGAATAATGAAAGAATAAAACAAGTTTAAGAGTTTAGAGATAAAAACTAGGCAACAAATAACGTGGACGGCTTCCTTGAATCTTGGTACAAATCTTGAATGCTTGAAGTCTTTGAGAGAGAGAAGAACAATAGAACAAGAATTGTCAAAAACTGGAGATATCTCTACAATGAATGGCTCCTCTCTTTATATAGACTTCCTATCTTTTTGGAGATAGGAAACTGTTTAGGTTTTGGATTTCTTCTCAATTAGGACTTTTCTATCTTCCTAAATAGGATTAGATCTTGATTTGTACGTCAGGAAAATATCTGAGGTGGGCCCATGTAAGTTATAGAAACTGGCTGGCGTTCTCGATTCAAGACAACACCTAATTCGTAGCACGGGCGTGCTGTTTTGCACGGTCTAGGCATGCCAGAGTCCGAGTTCTAAGGATGGTTCAGCACGAGCCGTGCTCAGCGACACGTCCAGAGAAGAATCTGTGGTACGGGCGTGCCCTATAGCACGGCTAGGGCGTGCTAGGCTTTGAGTCTCCGGGATGAAATGCATCACGAGCGTGCTTGCCTGAGGTCCTCTTAGGCACGGGCGTGCCATATAGCATGGTCTGGGCGTGCTAGAGTCTGAGTCTCCACTTGATTTTCCTTAAATTCAACACGGGCGTGCTAATGTGCACGGGCAGGGTGTGCTAGAGTCTGAGTGTTTTGCTTTATTTTACTCTTTTCTGTGTCAAAACCCTACAAATTTCTTTAAGATCAAGTGGATTATGATTCAAGGACACTTTACACAAAAACATAGATAAAACTAGAAATAAAAACTAAAAAAAATGCTAAAAATCCTAATAAGAACTATATTAAAAATACTATAAAAAATAACACTATCAAAATTCCCCAAACTTAAATCATTGCCTGTCCTCAAGTAATAAAGCTAAAGACTGAAGAAAACTTACAAACTAAACAAACTAATAAAGCTAGCTTAATATGGTTGGAGATAATTATTCTCAATTTCAAGAGTATCAAAAATCATTAACATGAGAATAATTTAAGTGTTCCCTATGCTAATTATATTCTAACAAAAATTCAATTTTCAAAAACACATTCCTTTATTTAATCATAAGTTAATAAGATTTTCAACACCAATAATTTACTCAATCTATGACAAATAGAATATGAATTTCTACAAAAAGTTTTTAACCTTTAAATAAGATGTTTAACAATATAAGTTCAACATTTCCATAGGCAAAATTAGTCATCTCTTCTCCACAATTGAAATGTATACAATTTAAAAAGATCAAAAGGTCTTTGTTTAGGTTGTAATAGGGTTTTAGGGGTATAACCTTAGCTAACAAAGAAAAAAGGATAACATGGTAGACAAAAGTGCAAAGAATATATAATATCAAGGCTTTCATTTATATTAAAACGAAATTTTGAAAAGGGGGATTCATTTGAAGTTCTTTACTAGCTCAATGATTTGAGATGCTTTTGGCAAGGTCTCTTCATAATATTTTTGATAATTTTCTTCCTTGCTTTATTTCCCCAAACTTGAATTCTTAATTGTTTGCTTCTCCTATGAGGTGTTTCTCTTTGAGTTTTTCTACTTGCTTCACTTGCTAGTATTAATGAAATTTTCTCCCTTTTATTGCTATGTTTTAATAAAATCAAATCCTTCAATTATATATTATTGCACTTAGGGAAATAATTTAAATTGGTTTAATGGCTAGGTCTAATAAGGATGAACAAAAATTTTATGGTTTATAGGCTTCGAATTGGTTGCAAAGGTCATACTTTAACTTAGGTGGTTTGGGCTAAGTATGAAGTTCAACAAAGAATGCCTAAATCATCTCTTTCTAAATGTAAGCATTTAAAATTTTTGCTTCAAAGGAAATTCTAATTTGTTCTAGGAATGCCAAGGTTAAATAATTTTTGAATAAAATACTTCTATATATCATAGAATTCACAAAAAATTAGAGTTTATAATCTTAGAAACAAATAGTTAAACCAAGGAATTATGTTGAGGCAAAAGTTTAAATTTAGACTAAAGATAATTAACTTCGAAGAACAACTAAATTCACTGCAAGTTAACGAATTATGATAATTTTTTAAAGTTGCTCATAATAATTCCAACCATAGAGACTAAAGAAACAAAAAAAAAAAAAATAATAAATTTTAACTAAAATTTCCCTTCCCCCAACTTAATCTAGCACATTGTCCTCAATGAGCTTTAAAGCAATTCCCCAAACTTATCATATTATCAATAATGTAACAAAAGAATAAGAGAGTGTAGTAATCATCACCATCATTGTATTGAAAAATACAATAGAGCCGGGTGTTGGAATTTATCAAAGCTATAAAATCAGAAAAACACTAAAAGCAAGAATAGATAATATCTAAAGTAGAAACTGAAAAGCAACAATTGAATCAAAATCCAAGATATAATATCCAAGATATAAAAACAAAAATCAAAATAGAAAGCAACCGAAAAGAAGTCAAAATCCATCAAGATTCAGGTGGTGGAGGCAGATGTGGCTGTAACAATTCAATGACAGTTTGGAGTTGATTAGCAATTCCCTGATATTGGCCTTGCATGGTGTCAATACAAGAGTCGACGCTCCTGTGCATAATCTCTATGGACTGGAACCTGTCAGTAATCATGGACTCTATTCCATTAAGGCGAGTGTCAAACATGTCCATTCGGGACACCATCCGTTTAAGAACTTCATCGTTGGACATGTTTGATGCTCCCTGAAAAGACAGACCAGCTCCAAAAGTACCTGCACTAGAAGAAGTACCAAAAGCAGGGAAAGGAGTCAAATTACCCTCCTCCATGTTAGTGTCACCGGCATCCTTAGCCTCCTCATCATCAGAACTTTCTTCTTGAGAACCCACTATTCGATACAAATCTCCTACTTTTTCCACCAACTTCATATGAATCATGACATCTATGTCTAGCCTAGTGCCTTTTCCTCCTCCCACACTATCATAAACTGGTCTAGTAGGGTTCCAAACTCTCAGATATGCTGCAATTCGGGTTACAAAGCACCCCATCATAATAGCTCCTTTATTTGCCCGTGCAACTCTAGCCCATCGTAAACATAGCTAGTACCCAACATTCAACAAAATCCCCTGATCAATTGCCCATAAAAAATATAATTCATTTCGGCTCAGCACCCCATCACTCTCACTTCTCCCAAAAATGGTGTTGGCTAAGAATTTGTGAATATACCTTAGAGTAGGTTTTCTCAATTTTGATGCTTTTGAAAGCCTAGGATTATAATTATGTTCTCCAGTCAGATCATTCCATGTACTGCGATCATTAAAGTCCGTAGATATTTGATTACGAGCATTTTCAGTGGGAAACCCAAATATATGACTAACCTCGTTTACGGAAAGTTCAAAATTTCTCCCAAACAACCTGAATCTAATTTTGCTGGGGAATTCAATAGGCAATAGGCGAATAACAGAAGAATAAGAACTCAAAAACTCTAAAGTTAGAGGTGCATAAACAAGATTTTTCATGCTAATAAATTGTTCCCACCCAATACACCTAAGGGGTTTTAAAACAACATCCCTAAGCCCCACTTATGCTAGTGCAGATTCATCAATAAACCTATTTGGCAAAATAGGGCAAAGAGAGAGTTTGTTGTGCCTTTCTTGTTGTTTCGGTGAGTCAATCTCAAATGGAGGAGGAGCCGAAGCTGTAAGAGGTAGAACAGGTGGAGGAGAAGCAGCTGAAGATCGAGCAATTGGTCGTTGTCTAGCAGCTATTGAAGAGCGTTTGCTGCGCTCGTATCGTGGAGGCATGGTGAAGGAGAGAGGTGAAGAAATTTGGTGTTTGGTGCGTTTGGGTTGAGAGAAAAAGAGAGAAAATTGAAGAGATGGAGGAGGCGGCTAGGGTGTGCGGTTTGGGAAAAGAATGAAATGAGGGCGTGTAGTTTGGGAAAAGAATGAAATGAGAGCATGCTCTTTAAATAGAGGCGCGTTTTAATGCATAGGTCTGAACGTGTGATTTGGGAAAAGAATGAAATGAGGGCGTGCGCGCTTCTGTCTCTTTGAGGTGGTGGCAGGCACGGGCGTGCGCGCCTCTGACCTGCAGAAGAAAACTTTTTCTTACCTGGCACGGGCGTGCTGGAAGGCACGGTCAGGGCGTGTTTGCATCTGTCTCTTTGAGGCGGTGGCGGGCATGGGCGTGCGTATTGGCACGTCTGGGGCGTGCGCGCCTCTGACCTGTGGAAGAAAATTTTTGCTTACCTGGCATGGGTGTGCTTGAAAGCACGGTTCGACGTGTGAGGCTTTGACTTTCGAAATGATTTTCTCTTTTCTTAACGCACGGGCGTGTCATTGAGCATGGCTTGGGCATTCAAGCTGCAAAAATCTTGCCTTATAGTAGCACGGGGGTGCTGTATAGCACGGTTTGGGTGTGCTAGCCTCTGACTTTCAAGTAGAACTCTTGTTTCTTGGCACAGACGTGTTAAGTGGCACGGTCAGGGCGTGCTAGCCTCTGACCTTCAAGAGTGAGTTCCACCTCTTTGGAGCACGGCCGTGTTGATTAGCACAGCTAAGGCGTGCTATCTTTTGGACCCTTACTTGTTCTTGAAAGACTTTGACTGAAACAGAAGAACAATCATGGTGAAAGTTTTGGAAAATTTATAACAAAAATAAATTGAAATAAGAAGGTTCAGGAAAATAATATGGGCTGTCTCCTACAAGCACTTTTGTTAAGCTCGATGCAATAAACCCGATTTAGGCTAAACAAGACTGATGGTGTTTTTGACTGGATCAAAGTCTCCATTTTGGTAAACCTTTAAGGGTTGAGCATTGACTTTGAAACTCCGGTCACCATCCACTATTTCAATGGCCCTATGTGGAAAATTTTCTTTGATTGTGAATGGGCCAGACCATCTAGAGCGCAACTTACCTGGAAAGAGATGGATTCTTGAGTTATAGAGCAATACCTGTTGACCTACCTTTAGATCCCTCAGGATAATGTGCTTATCATGCCATTGTTTGGTACGATCTTTATAGATTTTGGCATTCTCATAAGCATGGAATCACATTTCATCCACCATATTCAATTGAAGCAACCTTTTTTGACCAACTTCCTTAGCATTAAAGTTAAGAAATTGGATTGCCCAATATGCTTTGTGTTCTAACTCAACAGGGAGGTGACAAGCCTTACCATAGACTATTCGATATGGAGACATACCAATTGGTGTTTTGAATGCAGTTCTATAAGCTCATAGAGCATCATCGAGTTCTTGGACCAGTCCTTCCTAGATTGGCCAACTGTGGTCTCTAGAATCTTTTTGATTTCTCTATTAGTGACTTCCACTTGTCCACTTGATTGAGGGTGATATGGAGTACCTACACGATGAGTAACACCATATTTTGAAAGGAGGGAATCTAAGTACTTGTTGCAAAAGTGCTTACCTCCGTCTGTAATTATTGTTCTTGGGGTGCCATGACGTGTGAAAATATATTTCTTGATGAAGTTCATCACACTCTTGGTATCATTATTAGGAAGGGCAACAGCTTCCGCCCACTTCGAGACATAGTCCACCACTAGTAGAATGTATTGGTTAGAGTAAGAGGATGGAAAACGTCCCATGAAATCAAGCCCCAAACATCAAAGATCTCTACTTCAAGGATATTGTTTAAAGGCATCTCATGTCACTTTGAGATGTTACCTAACCTTTGACAACGATCACAAAGACGAACAAAGTTAAAAGCATCTTTAAATAAGTTAGGCTAATACAAACCGCTTTCCAAGATACGCACTGTCGTCTTGCTTGCTCCAAAGTGTCCCCCACATTCCATTGAATGACAAAATCGAAGGATAGTTTCCATTTCCTCTTCCGGTATACATCGTCGAAAGGGCTAATCACTATAATATTTGAACAAGAAAGGCTCCTCCCAATAGTAATATTTGAGATCATGAAAAAAATTTTGCTTTTGTTGATAAGAAAGATTAGGAGGAGTGATTTTGCAAACAAGGTAATTAACTATATCGGCATACCATGGAGCTTGTGTGTTTGCTAAGAGGAGAAGATGTTCATGGGGGAAGTCTTCATTGATTTGTAATTCTCTTTGCTCTTCTTCCCCCAACTCGAGCCTGGATAAGTGGTTTGCTACGAGGTTCTCGGTTCCTTTTTATCACAAATCTCTAGATCAAATTCCTGCAAAAGAAGAACCCAACGGATTAATCTAGGCTTTGCATCTTTCTTTTCTAATAAATACTTAATGGCAGAGTGATCAATGTAAACTATTATTTTAGCTCCAATCAAATAAGCCCTAAATTTATCAAAACCAAAAATAATAGCTAGAAGTTCTTTTTCAGTGGTGGCATAATTTAATTGTGCATCATTCAATGTGCGACTAGCATGATAAATGACGTGCAACTTTTTTTCCTTTCTTTGCCCAAGAACAACTTCAACAGCATGATCACTAGCATCACACAAAGTTCAAAGGGGAGATTCCAATCTGGTGTAGCAATGATAGGTGCTGAAATCAAATCTTTCTTCAACCTGTTAAAAGCATTCAAACAATCTTTGTCAAAATCAAAAGGGACTTCTTTAACTAATCAATTACAAAGAGGTTTTGTATTTTGGAGAAGTCCTTGATAAATCTCCTACAAAATCCTGCATGGCCAAGAAAGCTTCTTACTCCTCTCACTAAATTTGGAGGAGGTAGCTTTTCAATTACCTCAATTTTGGCCTTATCCACTTCAATCCCTTTTTGTGAGATTTTATGCGTAAAACAATACCTTCACTAACCATAAAATGGCATTTTTCCCAATTCAAAACAAGGTTAGTTCCCTCACATCGCTACATAACTAAAGAGAGGTTATAAAGACAAGCATCAAAAGAGGAACCAAACACAAAAAAGTCATCCATAAATATTTCAATAAATTTTTCAATCATGTCAGAGAATATCGAAATCATGCATCTTTGAAAAGTTGTAGGAGCATTGCAAAATCCAAAAGGCATTCTCCTATAAGCAAAGGTACCATAAGGGCAAGTGAAGGTGGTTGTCTCTTGATCTTCAAGAGCAATAGGTATTTGGAAATATCCTGAATAATCATCCAAAAAACAATAATAGGGATAACCTGCAAGTCTTTCAAGCATTTGATCAATAAAGGGTAAAGAGAAGTGATCTTTGCATGTTGCTTTGTTCAACTTCCTATAATCAATACACACACGCCAACCTGTGACTGTTCGAGTGGGAATTAACTCATTATTTTTGTTAGAAATAACTGTCATACCTCTTTTCTTTCGAACAACTTGAACAGGAATTACCCAACTGCTATTAGAAATTGCATAGATAATGCCAGCATCCAAAAGCTTTATGATCTCAGCCTTGACTACCTCTTTCATATTTGGGTTCAATCTTCTTTGATGCTTAATTGAAGGTTTATAGTCTTCCTCCATCAGGATCTTGTGCATGCATACACCTGGACTTATTCCCTGCAAATCTGAAATTGACCACCCTAGAGCTTTCTTATGTTTTCAAAGAACCTGCAACAAACTTTCCTCTTGATCAAGTGTTAAGTGAGAAGAAATAATAACAAGAAAAGAATTATTCTCACCTAAGAATGCATGTTTTAAATGAGATGGAAGTTGTTTCAGTTCTTGCTTTGGTGGTTCACTTTCTTTGTGACATCCTACTCCGAGTCGAGTCTTAGCATAGAGTTGAGTAGTCGAGTTGAGTCGAGTTGAACCAAACCCGGTTGGGGTAGAATGGGTTATTAAGTGGAGTTACTTGATTGAGAGAAAAGATCAAGCATATAGGTGAGGATTGATTTGCATTAAAAGATTGAGCTTGGGTATTAAGTTGTAGCCTGTTTACAATTGAGGTACCATTTAGAACTTTTACACACAAATCCCTTGATTTTTGATGGCCTACCCGTGCATACTCATTTTCACTTTCCCATTTTCATCTTTATCTTCATCTTCTTCATTTTCTTCCTTTCCTCTTCCACCTTACTTTCAATTTTAATGGTAGTCAAGCCTTAACTTCAACTTCTCTTTTATTCAAGTAAGTAAACCTTTTTGAAGTTCATAATTGAATCATTTGGTGTTATTATTTTAGAATTCATAAGAATTCTTATTTATAGGTGAAGGGAGTTCTAAGAGTGTAGAGAAAAGAAGTTAAAGAGGAGCTCAAGCTTTTGGAGCAAAGGTTTGATATCTCTTGTTATTTTTCATTTTCTTTGCATGAGAATTGTGTGGTGTGTTGCTATGAGACAAATCTTGCATCATGTTGAGTGGGAGGACTGGTAATGGTGAGAAAACAGGGGAAAACAGGGGAAGTATTGAATAAATGAAGTAAAGAGTGAGTTTATGTTGAAACAGGTTTTGCTGGAAATTTCACCAGTAACTTCATCTTGATTTTGACCCCATTTAGTGATGGAATTAGGAAGTTTCATAGAAGCGTTATTTGTTCCTCTATGTGTTAGCTTTACATGGGTTTTTGAATCATCCAAATTGGAGTTGTATATTGAGAGATATGACCAAAAGAGTACAGACAGTGCAGGCTGAAAGCGCGCGCGCGAATTGCATGACGAGTTCGCGTTGCCTTCTCGCACTCGCGAATTTGAACTACGCGCTCGCGAATTTCACCTGAAACTCTCTGACTCTCATTTAGCACATCTCGCGCTCGCGACTTTCAAGTGCGCGCTCGCGACTTGTGCTCGTAAACTCTCTGACTCTCATTTGGCACATCTCGCGCTCGCGACTGTGAAGTGCGCGCTCGCGTACTTGGCCCTTGGCCTGTAAGCGCTCGCGACCTTCATCGCGCGCTCGCGAATTTAGCCTGAGAACTCACTGTCTCTCATTTGGCACTTCTCGTGCTCGCGACTTTCAAGTACGCGCTCGCGACTTGTGCCCGATAACTCACTGTCTCTCATTTTGCATTCTACGCGCTCGCGACTTTGAAGTACGCGCTCGCGACTTGTGTTCTCATGCATTTTTGGACTTCTTTTTCAATGCAATTGTATTCCTTTGCTTCACTTATATGCCTCCAATCATTTTAATATCAAATACAACATTAGAACATGTATCAAAACAACATGCAAGCATGCAAATGATGTGAAATCAAATAAACATTATGAATTATGAAGTTATGAACTATGACTATGATGTTGTGTGCTATTATTGACATACCAACATTATGCTCCATTGAGGTTAGGTAGAAACCATGTAGATAAGGCTATGTCGCGACATAGGATAGCAGATCTGCACCTCATACAGTTTGATACTCCGGCTATAGGCCGTTGAGTGGATATGATTATATGGGCCATAGCAGCCAAGCATACAGTATTCATCCAGTTTCATACAGTTTTCTTATCACTTCGGTTTCACTATAACCTTATGGAGCCATACAGATATCTTGACATAACATTTCATGAATTATACAGTATTATAAACAGTACAAAAGATAATCAAGGTATCATGAAAGTATCATAATGTGTGAGCTTATATGCGCAATATATGTTTACATGGTTCTTTCTATACATGTATGTGTTTAATTGTTTCTTTATCTGTTGAGATATCCACTGAGCTTTCCTTGCTCAGCGAGTTACCTGTTTAACTCGCAGGTTTTGAGTTTGGACCGTAGAGAGTCAGCTTACAACTGCTGCAGTTCATCTGTAGAAGACTCAGTCTTCAGGGTAGCTACTCATTTTAATATGTATCTTTGTCTACCCTTTTTATGGCATGTACAGGGCACTCAGTTGGGCCCATTTCATTTTGACACTAGTATCATGTTTTGTAAATATAAATTACATTCTTTTTGTATCATTTTTGTACACAGTATCAGCATGTTATTATATTCAATATACAGTATGATTTCATCATGTCAGACCATACAGTCAACCAGTTTGTAACGCCTCGGTCCGGTTCATTCGGATTTACGGGTGGACCGGGAAGGGGTGTTACAAATTTTAGTATCAGAGCCCTAGGTTTAATTTCCCCGGGCTTGCATTCATAAGTCAATCTAGTGTACATGCCATGTCTACCCTGATGAACTAAGCAGTTGTTGTTCTTTTAGGAGGATGTCGCAAGAAGGTGAGAGCGAGTCACACGCCTCCAGAGCAGTGGAGGGTGAGGCTCCAAGAGCACCAGGTCAAGAGGTGTTGTTAAAGCAACTTGCAGATACTTTTCGACAGATTGCAGGGGTGATGCCTCAAGCACCAATAGTAGTAGAAAGAGAAAGAAAGCCCCCACTAGAGAAGCTTCGGAAGTATGGGGTGAAAGAATTCAGTGCTGACAAGGATGACAGTCCAGAAAGAGCTGAGTATTGGTTAGATGGGACATCGAGAGTGCTGGAACAATTACAATGTACACCAGAGGATAAGTTGGTTAGTGCCACCTCATTGCTCATAGATGAAGCATATACATGGTGGACTACTGTTCAGCAGTGGGTATCAGCAGATCAGCGTACATGGCAATTCTTCTTGGATGAATTTAAGAAAAAGTTCATCACAGAGGCTTACCTAGATGCGAGAAGGAAAGAATTCTTATACTTGAGGCAGAATAGAATGTCAGTTGCCGAATATGAGCGAGAGTTTACCAGACTCAGCAGGTATGGTAAGGGGATAGTGACTACAGAAGCCGAGAGGTGTAAAAAGTTTCAGGAAGGCCTGAACGATGAGATTCAAATGGGAGTGGTAGCTTCCAGATTCAGAGAGTTCTCAGCTTTGGTAGAGGCAGCTCAGGAGATAGAGCGAATTTAGGCCAGTCAGCGTACCAGACGCCAGCGGTCTCAACAGAGGAGAGACCAAACTCAGAGTGCACCCAGTACCTATCAGTCAGAAAGCAAGAGATTCAGAGGTGCTAGTAGTTCAGCTAGTGCTAGACCTTCTTTTAGCCAAGGCTCAGCTAGTGGTGCTAACATGCTAGCGGTATCAGTTGTGGCTAGTTCTGCTGGTGGTAGTCGAGGTTCAGGCAGAGGAACTGGTAGAGGCACCAGTAGAGGTGCAGAGTCAGCCGGTTATACTTTTCCACCTTGTGAGCATTGTGGCAGACGACATGGTGGAGATTGTTGGTTGGTGACTGGTAAATGTTGGATATGCGGAGCATCAGACCATCAGAAGAAGGATTGTCCTAAGAGGGCAAAAGTTCCTACACAGTTCATAGCAGGCAGAGGTAGAGGTGAGAGCTCCGGAGGGCAGAGACAGCAGTCCGAGACTATGGACAGACCCGATACAAGAGGTCCAGCCAGGGTTTATGCTATGCGAACCAGAGAAGATGAGGAAGCTCCAGATGTAATAGTTGGTGAGTGTTCCTTATGTGATCATACAGTTTATGCTTTAATTGATCCTGGCTCATCTCATTCATACATTAGTGTACCTAAACCTTGGGTTAAAGGGTTAGAAGTTGCATATGTGAGTCAGGGTATGTTGGTTACTAATCCATTAGGAGATGTAGTACAGACTCATACAGTGGTCAAAGGATGTCCAATTGTTATTCATGGAAAAGAGTTTCCAGGAGATCTTATGGAGTTGCCATTTAGAGAATTTGATGTTATTTTGGGTATGGATTGGCTATCCAGACATCAGGCTATAGTTGATTGTGCAAAGAAAAGGGTGACATTATATATAACAGCAGGGGAAGAGATTACAGTAATCGGGAAGCGGCGAGATTTTCTGGGTAATGTGATATCAGCCATGGCAGCAAAGAGATTAATTCAGAAGGGTTGTGAAGCATACTTGGTATATGCATTACAAGCAGAGAAAGAACAGTCAGAAGTGCAAGATATACCAATAGTGTGTGATTATCCAGATGTATTTCCAGAAGAGTTACCAGGGTTACCACCAAGGAGGGAAGTAGAGTTTACCATAGATGTCTATCCTGGAGCAGCACCAGTATCAATTGCACCTTATAGAATGGCACCAGCAGAGCTAAAAGAGTTAAAGATTCAGCTACAGGAGTTATTGGATAAAGGCTTTATCAGACCCAATGTATCACCTTGGGGAGCACCGGTGTTATTTGTAAAGAAGAAAGATGGATCATTCAGACTGTGCATTGACTACAGACAGCTGAACAAACTGACAATCAAGAATAAGTATCCATTGCCTCGAATCGATGATTTGTTTGATCAATTAAAAGGTGCAGGTATGTTTTCTAAGATCGACCTTAGGTCGGGATACCATCAGTTGCGGATAAAGGAAGAAGATATCGCTAAGACTGCATTCAGGACCCGATATGGTCACTATGAATTTTTAGTCATGCCATTCGGTCTCATAAATGCACCAGCGGTTTTCATGGATCTCATGAACCGCGTGTTTCATTCATATCTGGATCAGTTTGTGGTGGTGTTTATAGATGACATTTTGGTCTACTCCAAAGACAGGGTTGAACATGATAAACATTTGCGGATTGTACTTCAGACACTGAGGGATAAACAGCTGTATGCCAAGCTCAGTAAGTGTGAGTTTTGGCTGGAAGAAGTTTCTTTCTTAGGACATGTGGTGTCATCGGAGGGTATCAGAGTGGATCCTAAGAAGATTGAAGCTATTGTTGATTGGAGACCACCCAGAAATGTCACAGAAGTTTGAAGTTTTCTGGGTTTAGCCGGCTATTACAGAAGGTTTGTAAAAGGATTCTCCATCATTGCATCACCTTTAACAAGATTATTGAAGAAAGCAGTTGTATTCCAATGGGATGATAGATGTCAGCAGAGTTTTGACACTTTGAAGAAAAAGTTGACTGAAGCACCAGTGTTGACCCAGCCAGTGTCAGGTAAAGACTTTGAGATTTACAGTGATGCCTCTCATATTGGGTTAGGATGTGTACTCATGCAAGACAGAAAAGTGGTAGCTTATGTCTCCAGACAATTGAAGCCACATGAATTGAATTATCCAACCCATGATTTAGAACTGGCAGCCATTGTTCTAGCATTCAAAGTATGGCGGCATTATCTGTACGGTGAAAAGTGTTACATTTACACAGATCATCAGAGTTTAAAGTATTTACCGACACAGAAAGATTTGAATTCAAGACAACGGAGGTGGATGCAGATTCTGGCTAATTATGATTATGTCATTAATTACCATCCGGGCAAAGCTAATGTGGTAGCTGATGCCCTTAGCCGGAAATCATTGTTTGCTTTAAGAGCAATGAGAATTAGCATGGAGTTGCAACAGCAGAGAGTTATTCTAGCACAGATGCAAGTACAGCCATCTTGGGTTCAGGAAGTTGCAGAGGCACAGAAGAAAGATGCACAAACAGCACTATGGGTGAAACAAGTACAAGAAGATCATGGTGGGAAATTCAGATTGGATAACAGTGGAGTCTTATTCTATGAAGACAGAGTTGTTGTACCACAGATAGGGGAGTTTAGACAAAAGATTCTGCATGAAGCTCATAACAGTCCATATACAATGCATCCAGGTAGTACCAAGATGTATCAAGATTTGAAGAAAGGCTATTGGTGGCCGGGCATGAAGAAAGATATCGGACATGTTGTAACAAGATGTTTAACATGTCAACAAGTAAAAGCAGAACATCAACTACCATCTGGGTCACTTCATCCAATAACAGTGCCAACATGGAAGTGGGATCATATCACGATGGATTTGGTTACTGGATTACCTCAGACGCAGCGGAAGCATGATGCAGTATGGGTGATCGTGGACAGATTAACTAAGTCCGCACACTTTCTACCAGTTCGGATGGACTATTCTCTGGACAAGTTAGCAGACATTTATGTTAGAGAAATAGTTCGACTACATGGAGTTCCATCATCCATTATCTCTGATCATGATCCAAGGTTTACATCGAAGTTTTGGGGTAAACTGCAGGAAGCATTAGGAACGAAATTGCATTTCAGCACTGCATTTCATCCTCAAACAGATGGCCAATCAGAGAGAGTCATTCAAATTCTAGAAGACATGATGAGATCATGTGTTATAGAATTTGAAGGCAGTTGGGACAGATATGTACCTCTCATGGAATTTGCCTACAACAACAGCTACCAATCAAGCATCAAGATGGCACCATATGAAGCATTGTATGGTAGACCATGTAGAACACCTGTGTGTTGGACAGAACTGAGTGAGAAGAAGATTTTGGGTCCAGATTTGGTTAGAGAAACAGAAGAGAAAGTGGAAATCATCAGAAAACGGCTGAAAGAAGCAAGTGATCGACAGAAGTCTTATGCTGATTTAAAGAGAAAGGATATTGAGTACTCGGTCGGTGATAAGGTATTTCTGAAAGTTTCACCATGGAAAAAGATCCTAAGGTTTGGACGAAAGGGTAAGCTTAGCCCTAGGTTCATTGGTCCATACGAGATTGTTGAACGTGTAGGACCATTAGCCTATCGCCTAGCGTTACCTTCAACCTTAGATCGAATTCATAATGTCTTTCACGTATCCATGTTAAGGAGCTACAGATCAGACCCATCACACGTGTTATCAGCAGAAGAGATTGAAATTCAGCCGGATCTCACTTATAAAGAAGAACCAGTTCAGATCTTAGCCAGAGAAACTAAGGAATTGCGGAACAAGAAGATAGCCTTGGTGAAAGTTCTTTGGAGGAATCATAAGACAGAAGAAGCAACTTGGGAATCTGAAGACACCATGCGACAACAGTATCCGCAGTTGTTTACAACAGGTAAACTTCGGGACGAAGTTTTTATTTAGGAGGGGAGAATTGTGACATCCTACTCCGAGTCGAGTCTTAGCATAGAGTTGAGTAGTCGAGTTGAGTCGAGTTGAACCAAACCCGGTTGGGGTAGAATGGGTTATTAAGTGGAGTTACTTGATTGAGAGAAAAGATCAAGCATATAGGTGAGGATTGATTTGCATTAAAAGATTGAGCTTGGGTATTAAGTTGTAGCCTGTTTACAATTGAGGTACCATTTAGAACTTTTACACACAAATCCCTTGATTTTTGATGGCCTACCCGTGCATACTCATTTTCACTTTCCCATTTTCATCTTTATCTTCATCTTCTTCATTTTCTTCCTTTCCTCTTCCACCTTACTTTCAATTTTAATGGTAGTCAAGCCTTAACTTCAACTTCTCTTTTATTCAAGTAAGTAAACCTTTTTGAAGTTCATAATTGAATCATTTGGTGTTATTATTTTAGAATTCATAAGAATTCTTATTTATAGGTGAAGGGAGTTCTAAGAGTGTAGAGAAAAGAAGTTAAAGAGGAGCTCAAGCTTTTGGAGCAAAGGTTTGATATCTCTTGTTATTTTTCATTTTCTTTGCATGAGAATTGTGTGGTGTGTTGCTATGAGACAAATCTTGCATCATGTTGAGTGGGAGGACTGGTAATGGTGAGAAAACAGGGGAAAACAGGGGAAGTATTGAATAAATGAAGTAAAGAGTGAGTTTATGTTGAAACAGGTTTTGCTGGAAATTTCACCAGTAACTTCATCTTGATTTTGACCCCATTTAGTGATGGAATTAGGAAGTGTCATAGAAGAGTTATTTGTTCCTCTATGTGTTAGCTTTACATGGGTTTTTGAATCATCCAAATTGGAGTTGTATATTGAGAGATATGACCAAAAGAGTACAGACAGTGCAGGCTAAAAGCGCGCGCGCGAATTGCATGACGAGTTCGCGTTGCCTTCTCGCACTCGCGAATTTGAACTACGCGCTCGCGACTTTCACCTGAAACTCTCTGACTCTCATTTAGCACATCTCGCGCTCGCGACTTTCAAGTGCGCGCTCGCGACTTGTGCTCGTAAACTCTCTGACTCTCATTTGGCACATCTCGCGCTCGCGACTGTGAAGTGCGCGCTCGCGTACTTGGCCCTTGGCCTGTAAGCGCTCGCGACCTTCATCGCGCGCTCGCGAATTTAGCCTGAGAACTCACTGTCTCTCATTTGGCACTTCTCGTGCTCGCGACTTTCAAGTACGCGCTCGCGACTTGTGCCCGATAACTCACTGTCTCTCATTTTGCATTCTACGCGCTCGCGACTTTGAAGTATGCGCTCGCGACTTGTGTTTTCATGCATTTTTGGACTTCTTTTTCAATGCAATTGTATTCCTTTGCTTCACTTATATGCCTCCAATCATTTTAATATCAAATACAACATTAGAACATGTATCAAAACAACATGCAAGCATGCAAATGATGTGAAATCAAATAAACATTATGAATTATGAAGTTATGAACTATGACTATGATGTTGTGTGCTATTATTGACATACCAACATTATGCTCCATTGAGGTTAGGTAGAAACCATGTAGATAAGGCTATGTCGCGACATAGGATAGCAGATCTGCACCTCATACAGTTTGATACTCCGGCTACAGGCCGTTGAGTGGATATGATTATATGGGCCATAGCAGCCAAGCATACAGTATTCATCCAGTTTCATACAGTTTTCTTATCACTTCGGTTTCACTATAACCTTATGGAGCCATACAGATATCTTGACATAACATTTCATGAATTATACAGTATTATAAACAGTACAAAAGATAATCAAGGTATCATGAAAGTATCATAATGTGTAAGCTTATATGCGCCATATATGTTTACATGGTTCTTTCTATACATGTATGTGTTTAATTGTTTCTTTATCTGTTGAGATATCCACTGAGATTTTGTTGTTTTCTCTGGTTTCGTTCATGAAGTCAATGTCCGATTTAGAGAGGGCAGTAAGGAGATCATCATGATATTTTTTTTTCTTGAGGTATAAAACCTGGTGGTGCGTTCAAGGCGTTGTTTAGATTCCCATACGAAAAATTAGGCTGATTCCTCAATCTGTTATCATAAGAGTTAGAGTACGGGTAATTCTTCCTTCCTTGATTCATCACATATTTTACTTGTTCCAAAGTTTATGGGTTTAAAGAGTCTAGCATGCATTCTCTAATCCCATGTTGCCCATTACAGCTGTCACAAACTTGCATAATAGAGTTGACAGGGTTAGTAGTCAATAAGTCCAAGTTTCTTACCATATTATCTACTTTGGTATTGAGTGCTGTAATGGCATCTATCTCATAGACTCCTGCAGACTTCTTTCTTTCGGAGCTATTTTGGTAATGACTATTGCTTGCCATCTCTTCTATCAGGTCATATGCCTCATCAATTTCTTTTCTTTCAAAAGATCCACCTACAGCTGCATCTAGAGTGATTTTAATGTTAGGAGATAATGCATTATAAAAAGTTTGTACCTGTAACCACTTAGGCAAACTGTGATGTGGGCACTTTCTCAATAAGTCCTTAAATCTTTCCCAAGCTTCGTACAAACTCTCTTGATCATGATGGATAAAGGTCATTATCTCATTGTGCAGTTTTGTGGTCTTTGAAGATGGAAAGAATTTTGCTAAGAATTTTTGGGCTAATTCCTCCCATGTTGTAAAACTTTCAGCAGGGCATGATTGTAATCAGGATCGTGCTTTGTCTCTAAAAGTTAAAGGGAAGAGTCTTAGTTTAAAGGCATCCTCGGTAACACCATTTTTTTTGAAGGTATCGCAAATCTCCAGAAAATTTATGATATTGGCGTTAGGATCTTCACTAGGTAAACCTCCATATTAAATTGAGGTGGAAAGCATTTGGATAATTGCAGGTTTAGTTTCAAAATTATTAGCTTCCACCCTTGGTATAGTGATACTCGAGGTTGTTCCATTGAGAGAAGGTGTTGTGTAATCTTGCAAGGTGCGGACTTGAGGTTGAAGTCTAATCTGAGGGTTAACTTCATCGTCCGTGTTTGCTTGCTATTCTGGTTTGTTCTCACGTGCTCTTCTAGCAGCGTTGTTCTTACGACAAGTCTTATCAATTTCTGGATCAAAGATCAAGGGTTCAGTCCTACCTGATCTTCTTTGCATAAACACCTGAAATAATCTTCTAAAAAAATTAAATAAAAATAAAAATAAAAATAAATGTCTAAATTAATAATAGGGTAATTAGTATTGATATTGATAATGACAATCCCCAGCAACGGCCGCCAAAAACTTGACAGTGATTTTTCGCAAGTATACGAAAATCGCAACAAGTAATATAGAATGAGTAGAGTATCGTTTCCACAGGGATTGTATACTAAGTACCAAAATTATGTTAACCTATTATTATTTAAACGGCAATAAGGGGAATTATTTTAAGAAATTTAAAATAAATAATTAAAAGAGAACAAAAATAAATCAAGCAACAGTATTTGAAGAAAAGAAATCAAGGATTTAAAGGTACTAGGGATTTTGACTTCACTTAACTCTATCCAATTTATTTTATTAGTTCGTTAATCAATTTTAATTGTTCAAGTCGGGGAAACAAACCTAAAATCACTAACAAGCTCTCTCGATGTTTTGTTAGCTATTTTAATCCAATCTAATTACCTAACTTCCAATAGCGCAATCAAACATGAATTAAATCATTAAGTTTTATGGTTTGTTTTGTGAAAACATAACCTAAGGTCATTAACTTATGAAAACCCCCATGAGTCAAACCATATAGCTTCCGCATCAAGTTATTATTCTCGTGTAATTTATTACCTTTTTCATATCAAAAACCCTTCCTCCGATAGTGATTAATGAAATAAATCAATCCATGAGAGAAACTCTGTCTGAAAGCATTAAGTTCAATGATAAATTATACTTTGAACAAAGAAAAACAAATCTAATATTATAAATTGGAAAAGAAATTAAGCTACATCAAATCCCTAGTATGAGAATTTAGTTCGACATAGTATTTAAATAAAACTCAATAATACTTGAATAAAATTCCATAATCAATTAGAATAATGAAAAAATAAAAAAAGTTTAAGAGTTTAGAGATAAAAACTAGGCAAAAAACGTGGATGGCTTCCTTGTTTTTTCGCACAAATCTTGAATGCTTCAGGTCTTTAAGAGAGAGAAGAACAATAGAACAAGAATTGTCAAAAATTGGAGATATCTCTACAATGAATGCTCCTCTATTTATATAGACTTCCTGGGAGAAAATCCGACTTCGTTTAGGAAATAGAATCCTTATCAAGTAAGAAATCTTTTTGGAGATAGGAAACTGTTTAAGCTTGGATTTCTTCTCAATTAGGACTTTTCATCTTCCTAAATAGATCTTGATTTGTACGTCAGAAAAATATCTGAGGTGGGCTCATGTAAGTTATAGAAACTGGCTAGTGTTCTCGATTCAAGACAGCACCTAATTTAGCACGGGCGTGCTGTTTTGCACGGTCTAGGCATGCCAAAGTCTGAGTTCTAAGGATGGTTCAGCACGGGCCGTGCTTAGCGACACGTCCAGAGAAGAATCTGTGGCATGGGCGTGCCCTATAGCACGGCTAGGGAGTGCTAGGCTCTGAGTCTCCAGGATGAAATGCATCACGGGCGTGCTTAAGCAAGCACGCCCTGAGGTCCTCTTAGGCATGGGCGTGCCACATAGCACAGTTTGGGCGTGCTAGAGTTTGAGTCTCCACTTGATTTTCCTTAAGTTCAGCACAGGCATGCTAATGTGCACGGGCAGGCCGAGCTAAAGTCTGAGTGTTTTGCTTTATTTTGCTCTTTTCTATGCAAAAACTCTACAAATTTCTTTAAGATCAAGTGGATTATGATTCAAGGACGCTTTACACAAAAACATAGATAAAACTGGAAATAAAAACTAAAAAAAATGCTAAAAATCCTAATAAGAACTATATTAAAAATACTATAAAAAATAACACTATCAATTACTATGTTTGGTCTTATAATTGCAAAAAATTATGGAATGTGATCATTCCTTTTTTATGTATGTAAATATATAATGTAATTAGCATACCATCACTATAACTATACCACTCCACCATCATCACCACCACTGCAATTACTACCTCCCCACCACCACAACCAACACACCACCTCAACCCCCACTTAACAACTATCACCACGTTATTATTAATACAAAAGAAAATTTTGAACCAAAAACTATTTATTATATTAAGCTATTAAAGACAATTTAGATTTATAAATTTATTTAGACTAAAAAATTAAAAGAAAATATCAAGAAAAAATATAATATAACAAAATAAAAGTTAAAGTCATTAAAAATTAATTTTTTTCATATATTTTCGTTGAATAAATTAAATTACAATAAAAAATTAAAAGTATATTGATGTTTTTAATGATTTTTCATTCTATTCTTCCATTCCTACAAGAGGGTAACAGTAGATATTTTGATTCTTTGGAAGTGTATGTAAAGAGGTTATAAACACAAGTTGGGCAAATTGCAAACTCAACTTCAGTCTTATCAAAAGGGAAATTACCTAACCAACACAATTAGCGGTATCCATCTTAGAAGTTGGAGAGGTAATTCTTGATGAGAAAAATTAGAGAGTGCTTGAGAAGGAAGTTGGTCCTTGCACAAATAATAAGCTAAATTTTTCTGTTGCATAAGTCCACTAATCCATATAAGTTGCCAATTCCTAATTCATTGCATGTAAGGATGATTTCATTTTCTTTTAAAAAAATTATAAACGTGTCCTTATATTATATCAAAATTAACTAGTTTGTCCTCATATTTTTAAAATGCATTATTTCGTCTCTATATATTGATTCCATCCAACTATTCTGCCATTCTGTCAATAATTTCAATTTTTACTGTTAAATTTAAAGAAAAAGACCAAAATACTCTTCTCTTTCTTGATTTTGTTTAATTAGATTTTCAGAAGAATGATGGTTCTAGATTTACAGCCTCTGAATGTGAGAACAGGTTTACCTAGAATTGGTGAATTTTCTAGATATGTATCATTCAATACTTTACTCACTGCTTCTTCAACTTCCTCAATAAATGCTTCATCAGATTTAGGCAAATAGATCAGTATACATGATAGATAAAAAGAATTTATCTGCAGAATTTTTCTTTTGGGTATAATGGGTTCAGTTTAGGATTTTTTTTCACTTTCCAAAAAGACATGATTAAGAAAGTGTGTTGTTTTTGTTTCTTGATTTGCTTTTCTTTTTAAATAATGTGTTGGGCTTAAAGGAATTAACAATGTAATAGGCACTAATTCATCTTGATTTCATTTAACTATGGAGATATTTCCATTGATTAGGACACGTTTGTAATTTGATTCATCGATTCTTTTGTGAATAAAATTAGGATTCACCAGGTTAATTATATTTATTTTCTTAATCATTTGATTTTTAATAATGCTAATAATATTTATAAGTTTAGAATAATTAAATTAATTAGTTGTAATATTTTTAGTAATTAATTTAACATTTGTTTTCGAATAATTTAGAAGGTTCTTGGTTTAGCAAACCAAGACAACATCGTTATGGGCTTGAACTCAGCTTATAAAGTTAAGCTTCAAATATAGCAGTTCTTTATTTAGAGCTCATGAGGTCAAAAATTGAATTTTTAATTTAATTAAATTTTGAAAATAAAATTATTGCATTTCTTAAGAGTATTACTTTTTTGGGAATGTTATTTTTCTTTTGTAAGAGAAGTTAAATAAACTATTTTATCATAAGTTAAGTCAATAATATAAATTAAGTAATTTTATATATTTTCCTTGTCTATCTATAATCCAACTGGGAGTGAGCAAGAGCGTTTGATCAAAAAATAAAATGAATAGACCATTTTGGTCCGATTCAATTATTTTTTTAATATTGCCAGTTGGTTTGATTAGCAATAACCATTCTGTTTTCGGTCCTAATTTGATTTTATATCTAGTTATCTGAACTAATTTTTACACTCAATATAGATGACTTAGTTCGAAATAGCTGAATAAATCTAAATTGATCTGATTCGATTCTATACTGAACTAATTTTTAAAGATCCATACAAGTTTAGTTATTATATAAATCATAAATGCATTCAATGAAATTGAACGAAACTAATTCGGTTCGACTAGATTCAATTAGACGGAACCAGCAGACAAAATTATTAAAAGTTAATCCAAATAAGTTAGGAGACAAAACCACCGTGCAACGAGCAGAGTAACGTGATCAAAACCTGATATCTTGGATCACAAGGCAATATACAACTATTGAGTTATTAGTCAACCGCTTCATTAGTTGTAATTGCTCTGTAAAAAAAATATTATTTTTTATCTTATAATATAATTTAAGCTTAGGTGAATTTCTTAAAACAAAAAAGAAAAATAAATATCTGGTTTGCAAAATACATACTTTGATTCACGATGTTTTTTTTTTTTCTTTTTTTTTTAGTATTGAGAATGGGAGATTCAAACCTAAATCTATTAATAAGTCGTATATGCACTTACCAACAAGTCATGTCTTGGTGTGCTAATTCACGATGTTTTGAAATTAGTAATTTTACTAATTAACTAAAAATATTAATTAAAAGAAAATATTAAAGCTTATATACGTCGTATAGATTGAAAATATAAAAATATAATTTGATTTTTAAACTCTAGAGGCCAAAAAGCAATCTGATTTAAAATATTAAAGATGACATGCAGAGGAAACAAATTAAAAAAAGTTCAACATTAAAGATTAAAGATAGAGAAAAAATAAATCACAGATTTATAATTACGAATTGATGAAGCATTGAGGGATGGTTAAATTTTAAGAAATCAAAATTATTAATTTTATGATTTTTGATTTATCAAAAGAAATTATTTACTTTCTAAGATGGGGATCTACGTATATATTACAAATTATAACAAACCTTGTTTTAGTTAACTTTTCTCAATGTTTATATATAATATAATATGTTCTTAAACCTATTAAATTAAAATTTTTAACTTGCCAATGAGATGGCGGTCTAGCTGGTCTCTGATTTGAAATTAAGGGTTTCCATTGTCTTCGGCAAAATTAACTATTTCGATAGCTGTTAGTTGTTTTAATAGCGTTTAGCTGTTTGAGTCGCTTTTTATTAAGCTAAAAGTTAAACGTTACATGAGTTAACTTTTCATAAAATACTACATTAACCTCTAAAAATTAGTTTAAATAAAAAATAATATTTAGTATTTTGACCAGTTAAAAGGCTAAAAGTGACTTAAAAAACTGTTGCCGAACACCGTTTTAGTAGTTGTTAGCTGTTAAGAGGAAGTAATATTTCATAATTAGTTTCTTTAAATTCTATCGGGTTATTTGTTTATATATATAGCATTACAAATTAATTATATAAAAGTTAATGTATTTTGTAAAGATGGAAGCAAAATATGAAAGTTAATTATATGTAAAATAAATGTTATATATTCTCCCCAAAGATGATGCAAAATGTGAAATTAAAGGAAAAAATATGTTGTATTTCTTTCAATTGTGTTATATTTTTCAACCTTTACTCTACTATATATATACAAAAAATTGTTACAATATAGGAAGTAATCTAAATAGGAATAAACCTAAATTAGAAAACACAATTTTTACACTAATTAGGAATAAACGTAAACTAGAAAACACAATATTTACTTTAATCACAAAGATTTCAACATTCCCCCTCTTGGTGCATAGATATTACTCATGCCCAACTTGCAAACTAAAGGATGAAACAACTTGCTAGGCAATCCCTTTGTGAACACATCAGCTAGTTGCTCTTTTGAAGCTATATAGGAGACACTTATAAAACCTTCATACTATCTTTTTTTTATAAAGTGATGATTAATCTCTATGTGTTTAATTCGATCATGCGGGATTGGATTTTTTTTGAGTATAATGGGTTCACTTTTAGGATTTTTTTTCACTTTCAAAAAAAGACATGATTAAGAAAGTGTGTTGTTTTTGTTTCTTAATTTCCTTTCCTTTTTAAATAATGTGTTGGACTTAAAGGAATTAACAATGTAATAGGCAGTCATTCGTCTTGATTTCGTTTAACTATGGAGATGTTTCCATTGATTGGTTCAAGAGATATATATGATAAAAAATGAAAATGTAAGAGAGATTTAGGGTTATTTATGTCCTTTCACAAGTTATTTAATGAAAAAAAAATTGAATTTTTTGACAGAAAAACAATAGTTATAATAATAAAAAAAAATAGAAACAAAATAGTATAGAGACAAAATAATTAATTTTAGCATAATATAGGGACGCGTTTATAATTTGATTCACCAATTCTTTTGTGGATGAAATCAAGATTCACCAAATTAATTATATTTATTTTCTTAATCATTTGATTTTTAATAATACTAATAATATTTATAAGTTTAGAATAATTAAATAAATTAGTAGTAATATTTATAAGTTTAGAATACTGCCAGTTGGTTTGATTGGTAATAACCATTCTATTTTCGGTCCTAGTTTGATTTTATATCTAGTTTACCGAACTAATTTTTACATTCAATATAGGTGAATCAGTTCGAAATAGCGGAATAAATTTAAATTGATCTGATTCGATTTTATACTGAACCAATTTTTAAAGATCCATACAAGTTTGGTTATTATATAAATCATAAATGCATTCAGTTAAATTGAATCAAACTAATTCAGTTTCAGATTCAATTAGACCGTGCGAAGAGACAAGATTATTAAAAGTTAATCCAAATAAGTTAGGAACAAAACCACCGTGAAACGAGCAGAGTAACGTGATCAAAACCTGATATCTTGGATCACAAGGCAATATACAACTATTGAGTTATTAGTCAACCGCTTCATTAATTGTAATTGCTCTGTAAAAAAAAAAAAAATTATTTTTTATCTTATAATATAATTTAAGCTTAGGTGAATTTCTTAAAATAAAAAAATAAATATCTAGTTTGCAAAATACATACTTTAATTCATGATGTTTTTTTTTTTTTAGTATTAAAAATGGGGAATTCGAACCTAAATTTATTGTCAGGTCGTATATGCATTTATCAAATTATGTCTTGACGTGCTAATTCACGAGGTTTTGAAATTAATAAACTAATTAATTAAAAGAAAATATTAAGGCTTATATACGTGGTATAGATTTAAAAAATAAAAATATAATTTGATTTTAAAACTGTAGAGGCTAAAAATGCAATCTGATTTAAAACATTAAAGATTACATGCAGAGGAAACAAAAAAAAAATTCAACATTAAAGATTAAAGATAGAGAAAAAATAAATCACAGATTTATAATTACGAATTGATGAAGCATTGAGGGATGGTTAAATTTTAAGAAATCAAAATTATTAATTTTATGATTTTTGATTTATCAAAAGAAATTATTTACTTTATAAGATGAGGATCTACGTATACATTACAAATTACAAATAAAGAACAAACCTTGTTTTAGTTAACTTTTCTGAATGTTTATATATAATATAATATGTTCTTAAACCTATTAAATTAAAATTTTTAACTTGTTAATGAGGTGGTGGTTTGACTGGTCTCTTCACTTATGTGAAAAATGAGATATCTTGAGTTTGAGTTTTTTCAATCACAATTATTTTCACAAATTTAATAAGCTCTTGGTAACAATTTTTAATCATTGAGTTGATTCAAATTCAAGCCACCCGAATGATTTATGATAAAGTGGTTTGACATGATTATTATTTTTTAGATTTTAATTATATAAAATTATTGTTATTTATTTTCATAAGTAATTCTTTTGTTTTAGAATTATAGTCCCAGTTTTCAACGTAATAGCTCCATTTGTACTTCTAGAAATATTTCTTTAACTTTTCCACAATGCTTTTTTTTTTTTTTATAATAATCCGTGTGAATAATACTGATTGAATTTATTAAATTGTAAAAAGTTTTTAAAATAAATTAACTATGAAAAAAAAGGCAAAAATAAAAAATAAGACAAAAAAAGCTAATCTAATTATTTTTAAACTGTGTGAAAAAATCTGGGTCCATAAGTTTGAAAGGAATAAAGGCCAATTTGATCTTAAATTTGTTTAGGAGGATCAAAAGGTCATATTTGAACTTTTGGGTTAATTTAGCATTTGAACTTGTATAAAATGGTTAAAAAGATCTAATTTTACTTTTTAGATCAATTTAACGACTGAACTTATTTAAAATGATTAAAAAAAAAAAACTATATTTGATATTTTGAATCAATTTAACTTTAATTCTTCATTGTACTTAGAATGTGAAAATTATTATATAAACATTTATTAAAACTGTAGTTGAGATTGAGCTGACTAATTTATTAAAAAATTAATTAATTATAAAATATAAGAAAATGATATATGATGTATATTGTATCTCTCTTTACCTTGATTGATGACTTTAAGCTTATAAATATATATTAATTTGAAGATTTTAAAATTAACCTCTATTACAGGATTATCGCTCGTGAAATCTATGCATTTTTCATGTTGAATAAATGAAAGTTATAATGCATGTTTATAAATTTATTATATTACAAGAAATGATGTTCTTATGGATTTTAAATTTATATTCATAAGTGCTGAAAAAAATTTGATATGAGTGTTCTTAGTATAAGACAAAAAGGGATAAAAGATCAATCATGTTAAATTAAATTAATTATTAATTTATAAAAATCAAAACAAATTCAAGGGTTAAATTGATCTAAAAAATAAAATCAGATCTTTTTAATCATTTTATACAAGTTTAAAGGCTAAATTGGCCTAATAAATTAAATCTGAATCCTTTTAATCTTGCTAAACAAATTCAACAACCAAACATACCTTTATTCCAATTTTGAAATGGAGGGATTAGTTATAATTCCGTCACTTGATGCGTAGCTAAGTAGCTATAGTTATAAGTAGTGTTTTAAAAATCACATTGAACTTATTTAACTTGCTAATATAGGTTGTTGGTCTGATCCAATTTTTTGCTGCAAACTGAAAATGTTTTAATTTAAACAAAAAATTAATATTTTTATTAACTTATAACATAAAGATAGTTTTTAAAAGGTCATGGATTTTTTTCTTAAAAACTTGATAACAAATAAAAGGTACAAAAATTATAAATAAATAGTCTCATTTTTGAAAATAAATACAATTTAATTCTATTAAATACATTGTAGTACTCAAATGTTTTTATATGATATGTGAATGATGGATGATTAAAAATTATTATAATATTTTTTCTCGACCGTAAGAATTTTTATTAATTTGATGAGTTAAAACAACAATTACTCTTATTGTGTAGTCTTATTTCAGTCCATTGAGCTTCATAACGAATAAAAAAATTATCATAATATTTAAACTATTGTAGCTTATTTTTTGATGCTTTTTCTATTGTATTTAAAATTAGTAGTTATATATTTGATGACAAATGGTTTGAAAATATATACTTATGACTATATTGTTTTTCATTATAAAATTATTTACAAATAATTATAAAAAAAAACAAAAAGTAAAAAATTTGGATTGAATAGAGTTGATTCTCACTAAATCGGTTCAAGATCCCATTCCATTTTAAAAAACATTTTATGTAAGTTGAAGTATCATTAAATATAGTTTTAAAAGTTAAAGTGTGAGTCGCACCGAGATTTTTTTTTAATATAAAATTCAATTAATTAATTTATTCATATGGCGTTAAAAGGAGTGGCTGGAATAAGCGAACCGGCCTTACAGATTCCGACCGTCTCTTCAACATTTGAAAGACACCGTTGTTCCGTTAAAGAGGGAGAAAGACGGCACATTTTGGTTCGATTTTTATTCGAAAAATCAGACGCTGGAAAGACTAAATTGCCCTCACTTGAGCTGAAAATTCGACGGTTGATATTTTCAATTTTTCAGTTAGGAAAACGGAGAATAATGGTGGCGCAGTGTTGGAGTTGCTCTTCTTATCCAAAATCAACTTCTCTGTTTTCTCAAACCCTTTTGTTGGCTCTTTCAGATCCTAAAACCCGCCAATCTTACCGTTACAATGCCAATTGCAAGTACAGTTTTCCTCTTCTAAAAACGCCTAGAAACAGAAACAGAGAGTTACGTAAGAGTAAATTCAGTTGTTTTTGCCAACTGGGTCTCGAAGATATTGCTGGGATCGCTCACAATAAGGTTCTTTCCCTTTACATACCCAGAATTTCGTCTCTGTCATTTCTTATTTGAATTTAACGGTTTTGTTTGTTATAGGTATTGATAGCTGCTGGTGCATCAGCAGCCATTGGTCAACTCTCCAAGCCATTCACTTCTCTGCTTCTATATGACAAAGATTTTGATTTCAAGACAGCCTTTCAGGCTGGGGGCTTCCCTTCTACCCATTCCTCTGTATGTTTTTTCTTTTATACTATATGATTGCTTTTTCTTCTTATATGTTTTTTTTCAATGCCTACCCACTGCTAATTGATTTGACTACATATGTATAGGCTGTTGTGGCCACTGCCACTTGTCTTGCTCTAGAGAGGTGATCTGCACCCGCTATTGTATTTTTGGCCTTATTTCTTCAATGAATTTCAAATTTGAATGTTTTATGTGTAAGTGTTGTCTTTTATTTTATTGCAGGGGTTTCTCAGATTCAATTTTTGGTCTTACAATGGTTTATGCTGGCCTTATCATGTATGACGCGCAGGTATCAATCCTAGCTATATATATATATATATATTAAAAAATGCTGTAGTTTCATGAGAATTCCTTGTGATTTTGATGATTTCCTGATTCATACATTTGATTATCTTGCATCATGGAGTGGGATATGTTGCTTACATTTTGGTTTGCTTACTTGGATTTCTGATATAACCTAATATCTTTCTCCTTATGAACAAAAGTTATACTAGTATTATTCTTCTGAAGAATGAAGATATGCTGCAGTAAAATGTCAAATATGAATCAGGATCTAGGCTCTTTTTGGTAATTTATCAAAATTCTTTGCCCTTTGACTTTCAATTTTGATGAACAGTGTTCATTCAATCCCAATGGAGCACAAATATTTACCACTTGATGTGAATCAGTTACTGGAGTACACCTGCTAGATTAATTGGGAACACATTATCTAGCCTTTTGGAAATATGGGGGTTAATATCGTAGATATTACTGGAAATGATTTTGTGGAATCAATGTAGATTGAAGCGTGATTTAGTTGCAAAACTACTCTTTCTATCTGTACTTATTCTGGTAGATGACATGTTCCAGTCATGTAAAAAGCAGATTAGTTAGGTGTAACAAAATTGTGATTCTTGCTATGACCACATGAGAATGCATAACAGCGCTGCAGCCTGCCAAGCTAAGTGAAAAGTTCATTATTCAATCTTATCTCAGTAGTTGACTGGTTGCAACTGTAATTTGAGCTTGGTTTTTTCTTTTCTTAATTTTGGTCTTCCTTTTACTAATATCATTTCTCAGGACCATGCATCTTCTCTGGTGCTTTATTGGAATTTGCATTTTCCGTTCTTCAATTACTTATTCCTTTTTAATTCTTAAAGACATGTGTCCCAAGATCGCTTTGTATCTACGTCAACAACCTAAAGAAAACTTGGTTTCTTTGCTCCCTTTTCTTTGGCAGAAGAGCTGCAGACTTGTATTTCTTCAATAATGATAACATTGCTGGACTCCTTGTTGGCCTCTTCTTTACACTTCCATTCTTCTTCATTGATACCTTCAGTACTCATCTTCATCTAACTACCAATGTTCCTTGAAAGTGTTTCTCTGTTGCTTTTTTTTTGCCGATCTAATTTCAACCATGTTTTAAAAGTGAAAGCATGGGCTTTGCCACCATTCACCAAAAGATTGACTGCTGATCAGAAATGTGCCTCACAACATCTTTCTATAGCAATAAAAAAATTCTCATCCCATGCAGCTGAAATCAAGAAGCTGTTACTTAGCAAATTGTTCTTTAGCTGTAAGTTGTCCTCTGTCAACAACTTGGCTGCTAGCATGAAATTTTCCATCAGTCTGTATGTATAGCTCTAGAAAATAGTTGGTTGGGAGTTCTCAAAGTCTAGGGCAAGAAAAGAGTAAGTTGGGATAATTAACAAGTTTGATTTTGAGCTTGGGTTTTTTCTTAGTTAGGGAAAAAAAGTACTCGAGTTCCTTGAGGGAAAAAATGTTGTTTGATACTTGATTTAAATAAGCTGAGCAATAATGCTAATTATTCATATTGAGTCATTAATGCACACCATATACTTATAGTAGTTAATTGAAATAATTGAATATTATTCCTATATATCAATGGTTTTCCACTTGAAACTCAAATTCCAATCAAGCTTCATTTCAAATGAAGGTCTTCCTGCAATGGTTTGTCTAATAGCTCCCACACGCTTGTATTTGTATCAGTTGTCTCTTGAAGGAATTGATCCTACAAAAGACATCATCTTGCATCAAGAAAGTTCATTGTTGGATTACCAAGCTAAACATTAATTAGTTCGAATCGTGTTGGATTGAGTTTGAGATTAAATTTGATTGCCTTGTTATACTGAGGACTTGGTGTAATAAATAGGTTAAATAGTTAGACATTATGGATACAAATGTTTGCCTTGTACAAGACATTTGTCTGAAGGAAGATGGTTACTTTTGCAGGGGGTGAGGAGAGAAGTGGGAAATCATGCAAAAGTAGTAAACAAATTACTATCCAAGACCCCAGCCAACACAAGCCCAAGAGATGATTTGATTGATTCTCAACAGTTCACATTGTCCAAGGAAGGAAGGCCTCTTGCCAAAAAATCAACAAACTCACCTCTTTTACTTGAATCAGAAAATAAAACCAGGCAGGCAAGTCAGCTTCTGATATCCTCGAGCTTAGCAGCTAATGAAGAAGAAACAAGAAAAAATTTTAATACTTCAATTCCATTGAAGGAATCAATAGGCCACACTGAGGTCGAAGTTATAGCTGGTGCGTTGTTGGGTTTCTTTGTAAGCTTAGCAGTGTATACAGTTGTGTGATAACTAATTTAAATACTAAAAAACAAAAATTTTTCTTGTTCTAAAATTTTACACGAACAATTTATTGTAATCCATAATTTATTTTAAATAAAGAATTTATTAATTTGAATAATTACTAATTTAAGTGTTAAATTATTTTGTTTTTTTTTTTTTTTTTTTTTGTTAAGAATAAGCCTGGATTAGTTGATCTCATGGTAGGAACTGTAATTAAATTTGATATAGCCGAACTTCTCTGATTTGAAATTAAGGTTTCCATTGTCTTCGGCAAAATTAACTGTTTTGATAGCTGTTAGTTGTTTTAATCTTTTCATTAAACGCTAAAAGTTAAACGTTACACGAGTTAATTTTTTATAAAATGCTATATTAACCTATAAAATGCTATATTAACCTTTAAAAATTAGTTTAAGTAATGTGTTACTGAACATTATAAAAAGCAACATTTAGCGTTTTGACCAGTTAAAATTATTTAAAAAACTGTTGTCGAACACAACTTTAGTAGTTATCGGTTGTTTAAGAGGGAGTAATATTTCATAATTAGTTTCTTTAAATTCTATGGGGTTATTTGTTTATATATATAGCATTACAAATTAATTATATGAAAGTTAATGTATTTTGTAAAGATGGAAGCAAAATATGAAAATTAATTGTATGAAAAATAAATGTTATATATTCTCTGCGAAGATGATGCAAAATATGAATCAGTTTCATTTATATTGTATTGCAATTAATTTTTGTTTACAAAATGACATCTTTTTATGATACTAATCATTGAAGCACAAAGCTATAAACAAAAACAAAAAAAAAAAAAAAGCAATAATCAAAATTAGCTTATAAAGGGAGTGTTTTTGGCCTTGACATTCAGATAGTTTCTTATATGAAAAAATAAAACAAATGTTAATTCAGATAAGTTTCTTATCTGAAAAAATAAAACAAATATTATGAAATTAGTGGATGTCCTACATGGTTAGAAGTAGTTATTTGTAATTAGCGAGAACTCTACCTTTCTAATAATTTGTGTAGGATTCTATTTCTCCTATTAGGGTTCCACTTATGTACCTATATATATATATATATGTGTGTGTGTGTGGCTTCTCATCAATAATAATGATACTCTCGTATTTTTCCTATTCTCTCTGTTCTCCCTTTACTTTTCTCCCTAATTTTGTATTATTTTATAACACGTGACAGGTTTTTTCGCATATGAAATTGCAAATAAGTAATAAAGAGCGAGTAGAGTATTGTCCCACGAAGATTGTATATCAAGTACCAAAATTGTGTTAACCTATTATTATTTAAATGACAATAAATATAATGTATTTGAAAAATAAAAGAATTAAAGTAAAAACAATAAGAATGAGATTAAGCAAGAAGTTGTTAAAAGGAAATCAAGGTTTAAAAGATACTAGAGATTTTGACTTCACTTAATTCGATCTAGATAATCAATTTTAATTATTCAAGATGGAGAATTAACCCAAAATTCGCTAATAAGCTCTCTCGACGTTTTATTAACTATTTTAACCCAACTCAATTACCTATCTCTCAATGGCACAATCAAATGGAGATTAAATCATTAGGTTCTATGATTATTTAGGAATCCAAAAATTAAGGCTTTTAATTTTATGAAAACATCTCACGAGTCAAACCATCTAGCTCTCGCATCAAGTTGCTATTCCCATGAAATTTATTACCCTGTTCATATTAAAAATCCTTTTCTCGATAGTGATTAATGAAATAAATCAATCAAGGGGAGAAACTTTTCCTAGAAGCATTAAGATCAATAATAAACTTTACTCGAATAAAGAAAATCAATTTTAATATTATAAACTGGAATTGAAGTTAAGCTATATCATATCCCTAGTAAAAAGATTTAGTTCGACATAGTAAATAAATCAAACTCAATAAAATTTATAAGTAATCCCATAAAGAATAATAAACAAAAGAAAGTTTAGAAATAAAAACTGGTCAACGATTGGCTTGAGCGGCTTCCTTGCGCGTCCGTAATTATTGCCCTAGGTGTACCATGACGAGTGAAAATATATGTCTCGATGAAGTTAATCACACTCTTGGCATCATTGTTAGGAAGGGCAACAGCTTCCGCCCATTTAGAGATGTAGTCTATTATCACTAAGATGTATTGGTTAGAATAAGAAGGAAAAGTTCCCATGAAATCCAAACCCCAAACATCAAAGATCTCTACTTCAAGAATGTTGTTTAATGGCATCTCATGCTGCTTGGAGATATTTCTTAACCTTTGATAACGATTGAAAATATGAATAAAGTTAAAAACATATTTAAACAAGTTAGGCCAATACAAACCACTTTCTAGAACACGTGCCACTATTTTGTTTCCTCCAAAGTGTCCTCCACACTCTATTGAATGACAAAAACGAAGAACACTTTTCATTTCTACTTCTGGCACACCTCGTCTAAACATTTGTTCACTATAATGCTTAGACAAGAAAGGCTCCTCCCAATAATAATAATTAAGATCATGAAAGAATTTCTTCTTTTGTTGATAAAAAAGATTGGGAGGAGTGATTTTGCAAGCAAGATAATTAACTATATCCGCATACCATGAAGCATGCGTACTTGCTAGAAGGAGAAGATATTCATGGGGAAAATCTTCATTAATTTTCATCTCTTCTTGCCTTTCTTCCCCCAAATCAAGCCTGGACAAATGGTCAGCGACAAGGTTCTCGGTTCCTTTCTTATCACGAATCTCCAAGTCAAAATCCTTGTTAAAGAAGAACCCCACGAATTAGTCTAGGCTTTGCATCTTTCTTTTCTAACAAATATTTAATAGCTGAGTGATTAGTGTAAACTATTGTTCTAGCTCGAATTAAATATGCCCTAAATTTATCAAAAGCAAAAACAATAGCAAGGATTTCTTTTTCTTTGGTGGCATAATTAAGTTGTGCATCATTCAATGTACGATTAGCATAATAAATGACATGCAACTTTTTCTCTTTTCTTTGCCTAAGAATAGCTCCTATAACATGATCACTAGCATCACACATGAGTTTAAAAGGAAGGCTCCAATCTAGTGTAGCAATGATAGGTGCTGAAATCAATTCCTTCTTTAACCTGTTAAAAGCATTCAAACACTCTTCATTAAAATCAAAAGTAACATCTTCAACCAATAAATTATAAAGAGGTTTTGTGATCTTTGAGAAGTCCTTGATAAATCTCCTATAAAAACCTGCATGACCAAGAAAACTCCTCACCCCCTTCACTAAAGTTGGAGGTAGTAGCTTTTCAATTACCTCTATTTTGGCCTTAACTAACTCCAATCCCCTTTTCTGAGATTTTATGCCTTAAAACAAACCTTCACTAACCATAAAATGACATTTTTCCAATTCAAAACAAGGTTATTGTCTTCACATCGCTACATTACTACAGAAAAGTTATAAAGACAAGAATCAAAAGAAGAACCAAACACAAAAAAATCATCCATAAATACTTCAATGAATTATGGACATCATATACCTTTGCAAAGTCACAGGTGTGTTGCACAACCCAAAAGACATTCTCCTATAAGCAAAGGTACCATAAGGGCAAATGAAAGTAGTCTTCTCTTGATCCTCAGGAGCTATGAGTATTTGAAAATAACCTGAATAACCATCTAGAAAATAGTAGTAAGGATATCCTGTAAGTCTTTCAAGCATTTGATCAATAAAAGGTAAAGGGAAGTGACCTTTGCGTGTTGCTTTGTTCAACTTTCGATAATCAATACACACACGCCAACCTGTGACAGTTTTAGTAGGAATCAACTCATTATTTTTATTAGAAATAACTTTCATACCTCTCTTTGGAACGACTCGAACAGGGCTTACCCAACTACTATTTAAGATTAGATAGATAATGCCAGCATCCAAAAGCTTAATAATTTCAGCTTTGACTACTTCCTTCATATTTTGATTTAATCTCCTTTGATGCTCAATCATATGCTTGTAGTCTTCTTCCATCAAAATTTTGTGCATGTACACACTTGGATTGATCCCCTTGAAATCTGAAATCAACCACCCTAAAGCTTTCTTATGCTTTCCGAGAACCTGCAATAACCTTTTCTCTTGATCAAGTGATAAGTGAGAAGAAATAATAGCATGAAAAGAATTGTTCTCACTTAAAAATGCATACTTTAAATGGGAGGGAAGTTGTTTTAGTTCTTGCTTTGGTGGTTCACTCGCTTCCTCACTTTTAATGCTTTGAACATTAATGTTAATATCACCTTTATCAATGGTTAATTTATCTTTAACATGTAAGGTGTCCTTTACACAATCATCAATTACATCAATTTTAAAACAATCATTATAATCCATAGGAAGCTTACAAGATTTAAGAACATCAAAAACAACTTCCTCTTGACCTACTCTTAAAGTTAACTTACCTTCAAAGACGTTAATCAAATCTCTTGCAGTTGCAAGGAAAGGTCTACCAAGGATTAGGGATCCTTCTTTATCTTCATTGGTGTCAAGGATAACAAAATCAACAGGAAAAATAAATTTACCTACCTTGACGAGCACGTCTTCTACAGTTCCTCTTGGATATTTGATTGATCGATCTGCCAATTGTGGAGACATCCTTGTTGGTTTTAGCTCTCCCATCCCTAGCATCTTGAAAAATTCATAAGACATAAGATCAATGCTTTCACCTAAATCAGCCAAAGCTTTTTCAAAATCAAGATTTCTAATATTACAAGGGATAGAAAAACTTCCTGGATATTTTAACTTTGGAGGCAATTTGTTTGAATGATTGCATTATACTCCTTTGTTAACATTACCGTTCTTTGATCATCGATCTTCCTTTTCTTGCTTAGGATCTTTTTCAAGAATTTTGCATAACTGGGCATTTGAGCAAGAGCTTCAACAAAATGGATGTTTATTTGAAGCTTTTTGAACACATCAAGAAACTTGAGGAAACTCTTATTATCTTGTGATTTCTTAAGCCTTTTTGGAAAAAGGAACAGGTGGAACATAAGGTTTTACTTCCTCTTTTTCTTCAAGATCAATGATGGGGATCTTTTACTGTTCTTTCTTTTCTTCCTCCTTCCTAGGTGGATCCTCCAATTGTTTGCCATTCCTCAAAGTGATAGCTTATACCTATTCTTTAGGATTTTTCTTAGTGTTACTATGTAACATACCTTGAGTTCTTGAGGCCATCATGTTGGAAAATTGCCCTAATTGAATCTCCAAGTTCCTTATCGCAGCTTATTGGACTTTATAATTTTCTCGAGTTTCATTCATGAAATCCATATGAGATTTAGACAAAGCAGTAAGAAGATCATCATGAGTCTTTTTCTCTTGAGGAGGAAAACCTGGCGGTGCATTCAAGGTGTTGTTTGGATTCCCATAAGAAAGATTAGGGTGATTCCTCAACTTGCTTTCATAAGAATTAGAATATGGGTAATTCTTTCTTCCTTGATTCATCACATAGTTGACTTGCTTCACAGTTTGAGGATTTAGAGTATCTAACATGCATTCCCCTATTCCATGTTGCCCATTACACCTATCACATGCTTGCACAATAGAATTAACAGAGTTAGTAGTAAAAAACAATCCAACTTCCTTACCATATTGTCCACTTTGGCATTAAGTGCGGCAATGGCGTTAATCTCATAAACTCTTGTAGGCTTCTTCCTTTTAGAAGTGTTTTGGTAATGGTTATTACTTTCCATCTCTTCTATCAACTCATATGCTTCATCAATCCCCTTTCATTCAAAAGATCCACCAGCAACTGCAACTAAAGTAATCTTTATGTTAGGAGACAATGCATTATAAAAAGTTTGTACCTGTAACCACTTGGTTAAGCTATGATGTGGGCACTTTCTCAATAAGTCTTTGAATCTCTCCCAAGCTTCATACAAACTCTCTTGATCATGGTGGGCAAAAGTCATTATCTCATTGTGAAGCTTTGTGGTCTTTGAAGATGGAAAGAATTTTGCCAAATATTTTTTCCATCTTCTTCCCATGTAGTGAAACTTCCAGCAGGGCATGATTGCAACCAAGATCGTGCTTTATCCCTTAGAGTGAAAGGGAATAGTCAATTTTATGGCATCTTCAGAGACTCCGTTTTGCTTAAATGCATTACAAATTTTTAGAAAATTTGTGATGTAGGCATTAGGATCTTTACTAAGCAAACCTCCATATTGAATTGAAGTGGACAACATTTGAATAATTTGCAGGTTTGATTTTAAAGTTGTTAGCTTCCACCCTAGGCCTGGTGATGCTTGAAGTGGCCCCATTAAGAGAAGGAGTCGTGTAATCTTGCAAGGTACGAATAGGAGGTAGAGCCCTTTGAGCGAGCAGAATTTGAGTGAGTGGATTTAGTGGATCCACTACATCTATTGGTTCTGCCATGGTGGATTGTCTTCTTTGTTCCCGACCTCTTCTTGCAGCGTCGTTTCTTTGGCAAGTCCTTTCAATTTCTGGATAAAAAATCAATGGTCCAATGCTATGAGATCTTCTTTAAATAAAACATCTGAAATTTCTTGTAAAAGAAAAAAAATTAAAACAACAGAAAATAAATGTTTAAATTAATAATAGGGTAATTAGTATTGATTTGGTAACGCCAATCCTCGGCAACGATGCCAAAAACTTGATAGGCTTTTTCGCAAGTGTACGAAATTGTAGACAAGGAATAAACAGCGAGTAGAGTATCGTCCCACGAAGATTATATACCAAGTACCAAAATTGTGTTGACCTATTATCATTTAAACTACAATAAAGAGAATGTATTTGAAAATAAAAGAATAAAAGTAAAAACAATAAGAATGAGATTAAGCAAGAAGTTATTGAAAGGAAATCAAAGTTTAAAAGATACTAGAGATTTTTACTTCACTTAATTCTATCCAGTTTATCCTATTAGTTTGATAATCAATTTTAATTATTTAAGAAGAAGAAATAACCCTAAATTCGCTAATAAGCTCTCTCTATGATAATTCAGGACTCCACAAATTAAGGCTTTTAATTTTATGAAAATCTCCCACGAGTCAAACCATCTAGCTTTCGCATCAAGTTGTTATTCTCATGAAATTTATTACCCTGTTCATATAAAAAATCCTTTTCTCAACAGTGATTAATGAAATAAATCAATCAAGGGGAGAAACTCTTCCTAGAAACATTAAGATCAATAATAAACTTTACTTGAATAAAGAAAATCAAATCTAATATTATAAACTGGAGTTGAATTTAAGCTACATCATATCCCTAGTAAAAAGATTTAGTTCGACATAGTAAATAAATCGAACTCAATAAAATTTGTAAATGATCCCATAAAGAAAAATAAACAAAAGAGAGTTTAGAAATAAAAACTAGTCAACGATTGGCTTAAGCAACTTCCTTGAATCTTGCACCAACTTGAGCACTTGAAATTTTAAAGAAAGATAAAACTATGCAGAAAAAAATCAAACAAGAGATAAATATAACCTAGCTCCTCTCTCTCTTTAAATAGACTGAAATCTCCGAATTTGATTAGGAAATAGAACCTCTAATGAGGAAGAAATCATTTTGAGGTAGAAAACTGATTAGGCATTGTATTTCTTCCAATTTAGGATTCTTCCAGTGGCTTGATAGGATTTAAACTTGATTGACATGTCAGAAAAGTATCTCACGCGGGTCCATGCAAGCGGCAGGGCTAAAATTGACGTTTTTGACCCAATATGAAGTCGGGCAATCAGCACGGGCATGCTGTGTGGCACGTTCTGGGCGTGCTAGGCTCTAATTCTTCAAGGTGGATACAACATGGGCCGTGTTCAGGTGAGCACGCTCTTGGATCGCCACTTCCTTGTAGCACGGGCTTGCTCTTTGGCACGGCTTGGGCGTGCTAACTGTGGGTCCCGTATACATTTGGCACAACCCAAGAGGGGGTGAATTAGATTTTCTAAAAATAAAAAATTAATTTTCCAAAATAAAATCAGAATTCTATTGTAGTGAAAATAGAATGCATTTGTGAGAGCAAGTTAGCAAGATTAGAACTTCATCACAAAGCTCAATGCAAAAATTAAAAAGACTTTGTAAAGAGCAGCAATTGATTAGAACTGCTTCACAATATCTTAAACAATTTCAAAAATACTTTATGAAGGAAAGTTATTACGTTTTGAACTACTTGATAAAGTTTAGACAAATATTAAAGAGTATGTGAGAAATAGTTATTCAATTTCTAAACTGCTTCACAAAGCTTTAAATATACTCAGAAAACTGATTAAAAATCCAAATTGTGAAATATACTGAATATAGAGGAACAAATTAGAACTTGGTATATTCACAATGCAGAAATCCAGAGTTCTAATGTCAATAAAGATAAAGCCTATTCAAGTTTAGAACAATAAAACAATTAACAACTTAGCATTTCTAAAAGATTAACAGAAGTGTAAGTAAAAAGGTATCTAGTAGAACTTCTAAAAATAAAAAGATTAACACAACAATTTATAGTGGTCCACACTAACTTGCCTACATCCACTCCCCAAGACTCATCTTGAGATCCTCCACTATGTTATCTCTTTTTAAGGGCAAGAGACAAACCAACAGTACAAGGCAATAGATCAACTCCTAGATCTACCCTTTGTCCCACTAGATTGTCCAAAGGTTCTAGTCAACCTCAACCCTTTTTGTTTTTGTAGAGAATAGAAACTCAAATCAAGACATTAGAATCCCACACAAGGAGAAGGTCGATTGATAACCTATTTCACAATAGCTTTTCACCTAAACTATTACACAAATGTTTTTCAAATAAAAGCCTACCTACAACAGATTACAGAATCTATATAGACAGAGAGAAATAAAAATATAAGCACGGGAAAAACAGAAATAGAGATTAGAAAATCGTTTTGAAGAACAAAATCCGTTTTTCAAAAGAAGTTGTTATAAAATTTTCTTTTCTCTTTTAAAAATAATACGTGAAGTAATAACATGAAAAGAAATAAGGGGGTTGAGAGTAAGTTTTGAGAGATTAAAGATTTGATCAATGGACTTATACTCTTAAAACAAAAAACCACGTCTTTACAAGGGAAAGACACCTTTTATAGAGAGGGATGGAAATCCCGTTTTAGAAAGTCAAATCTCTCTTTTAAATAAGAATATTGACTTTCCAAATTTTTAGTAGATACGGAGATCTTGTTGTCAAAAATTTTTTGAGTCAAAATCTTTTCTTTTAAGGTAAGCGAATAGGAATAAGATTTTAGACTTTTCTGTAAAAATAGTTTTTGAAAATAAAAATCTTTTTCAAACTATTTTATTACCAAAAATAATTAAGATAAAATCTCTTTCATTTAGGTAAGTGAATTAAATATCCAAAAATGGTAACATGATAAGCATTCAGAGATTATAGTACTAAAAGTGTAACATACTTCCTCTTGTACTTAATCACCAGAATATCCTGTGTTCCCTCCCTTTTTGTCATCAGAAAAGAGGATTAGTAAACCAAAGCAATATAAAAGTAAAACAACAAATAAACAAACCTGGAAAATTTAACTTGAATTCAACAACATATACTACAAACACAAACAAAGAACTAAAACACGCAACAGAAATAGTTCACAAAACATAGTCAGAGCAGATTAGAGAGAAGTCAAAGGGGTTTAGAATAAGTTCTAAGTCTTTTAGAACTTCTGAGGTTCTGTGCAGGAGAAGTTTCAGCAGGACACTCAGGACGTTTAGAAGAGGGATGCAGAGGAGGCTTCCTTTCATAAACTCTATGCTTTCTAGAAGTGTGCTTCACTCTCTTAGGTTTTTTTGAGGTAGGAATGTAGGGTGTGCCTTTTACCTTTAGAGTAGCTAGCCTTCTCTCATTAACATTTTTCATCCTTTCTAAGGACTCGATGAGGGACTGGTTGTGTGCAATCACAGCCTTACTCTATTTGATAGCCTCATCAAGCTCCTTATTATGCTCTTCAATGAGTTCTTTTTCTATTTTGCCCAGCACTACTCCTTTGTGCTGTCAGAAACTCTGATTCCTTTTTAGCCTTGACCTCAATCTCTTTTTCTTCTTCACTTAGTTCTAGCTTTTCTGTATCAATATCACTAGCTTCTTCAACTTCTACTGCCTCTTCTTTTTCTGTTTCTTCTTCAGGATCAATAGAATTCTTTTTCTCTTTAGTTCCTGCTTCATCTTTTTCTTCTTCCAACTCTTTTTCTAACTCTATTTCTTCCTCAGCTGCTGTCTCTTTTTCTTTTCTGTTTCTTCCTTTTTCTCTTCTTCTAATTTTTTTCTTCTTTCTCAACTTCTTCCAATTTTCCATTTCCTTTTTCCAATCTTTTTTTCTTCTTCTTCTTAGCTTCTTTTTTCTTCTTCTTCTTTCTCTTTTTCTATTCTTTCTTTTTCCTCAACAACTCCGTTTTCTTTTTCTTCTTCACCTTCTTCATCTTTTATTTTTAAAGATCCACTATCCAACTTTGAAACTGTGACATCCTACCGAGTCGAGTCTTAGCATAGAGTTGAGTAGTCGAGTTGAGTCGAGTTGAACCAAACCCGGTTGGGGTAGAATGGGTTATTAAGTGGAGTTACTTGATTGAGAGAAAAGATTAAAGCACATGGGTGAGGATTGATATGCATTAAAA